>NW_026869273.1:105925-181542 GCF_020745735.1 Hemiscyllium ocellatum | reverse complement strand
GATTTGTCATCATTTGCGGTGCAAGTAGCGAAACAGTTGTCAGTTTGTCAACTGGGTCGGATTATAATGTTGTCAGCGATCTGCAGCAATGTGAACGGAGATGTCGAATCGAGCTGCTGGGGGTGATGAGGCGCGCTTGCAGCGTGACATGTTTACACGGGAGATCAGCTCCCTCCCCATTCTCCACAGATAGTCGGATACAAGTAGAGAGGATATTGAGAGTGGACGATAAAGAAAGGGTGCACGGACGTAATTCGCTTTTTCGCAACTTTTCGGATTGATGCGGAATGCCGAGGAGCGAATCCTGTACGTGAGGGAAAACGATGATTGGCATTTATGGCAAGCTACACCAACACAAGGGGAGGCAATGATAGGATCTTTCCGTCAAGGCCAACATTTCTCGCCCATGCCGAGATCAGCCTGGTGGTGAGCTGCTCTCTCGAACCGCTGCAGTCCAAGTGCTTTCGGTAGCCCCGCGATGCTGTTTGGGCGGGGATTCCGATTTTGACCCGGTAACACCGGAGGAACAAAGACATATTTGCAATTCAGGACAGCGAGTGTCTCGGGGGGGGGGGGGGAGGGGGGAGAACTTGCGAATGGTGGTGTTCCCGTGGATCTGCTGCCGTCATCCTTCGAGGCTGCGTTGGCCATGGGTTTGCAAGGTGCTGCCTGAGGAATTCTGGTGAATCTTGTAGATGCCGGGGAATGAATGACCCTGCCGTGGGAATGAATGACCCTGCCGCCGCCGCTGTCCCCGATCACCGGGAGAAAACCTCTCTGCAGTCGACCTGACGTGCGGTGGCTCCGGCCCGTGCCATCTGATTGGTCGTCAGCGCGACCTACGCGGCTACGTAACAGATGGAGAGAAAAGCACGGGGAAAGCACAGCGACTGCTGCAGAGTGATCTTCCGGTCTGGTTGGATATCTTGGAAGGAAGGTAGACGGTAAGGGAATAAAGGAACTTTGAATATCATCAAACTGATGGAAAGGATAGTCGGCAAATATGACCTCCACCGTTGGAGTATTAATGTGCTATCGCTTCTCGGCCTTTTGGCTTGGAAATATGTGTAGTTTCTGTTCTTATCAGTTTAATCGCTGATATCTCCCGAAGGTGGGAGTGTTTGTATTAAATGGATTTTTGGAGCAGGGAGATGGCTTAAGGGCTTGCTCTGTCCTCTCCATGTATCAGCCTGGTATTGCAGTGTTTCCAGGAATGGTGCACCCAACGCTTACCCAAGTTCAAAAGCAGGTGAATGCAATGTGAATCTCTTGCCTTTGCTAGTTTGCCGTGTTGATGGCAGTCAGTGATTGTTGCATCTATTGTCTTTTCAGTTGCAGGAAACTATCGTCTTTTGTTACGGGTTTTCTGTCTTATGAACCTGCTCTGCAGTTACCTGATGAAGGTGCAGCACGCAGAAAGCCAGGACAGGGTAACCCCAACGTGCTACAGGGAACATTCTGGAACCAGGGGCCTGCCAGGAAGGTAACTTGCCAATTTAAATGAATGGATTTGCCCTTGTCTGCCGTTTTGGGCTTCTGCGGTCGTTCTTGAAACGTATCCCACCGATGGTACGGCGGTGGCGGGGGTGGGGTGACTGCTGTAATTTCAAAGAACCCCGTTGGGCTGAAACCTGGTGTTGTGGGATTTTTAACACAGTCAAATCAGGTTGTGGGATCCCATGACTCAGCCAATGTCAAATGGCTATCAGATCAGCCCCCACAGCCCCTTCCCAACCCCCCCGCCTCCCCCCCCACCCCCGAGGCAACAAATTTATCCTAATATTTTCTTGAACAAGAAAGAAATGTCTTTGGTCTGTTTCCTGAATAGAGTGAAACCCCCATCTCTGTTTTGTTTCTTCGCAAACTACTGTACGGAAGCGACCTGCTTTAGTAGCTACGTCTGTACGTAAAGATTATTCACGCAGACGATCGCCCAAGGCTGGAACTGGCTTCAGCTCCCTGGTGCCACCAGGCAGCCGTACTAACCACTGATCCACTGTGCCACCCGTACGATTTGGAACGATTTGTCATCATTTGCGGTGCAAGTAGCGAAACAGTTGTCAGTTTGTCAACTGGGTCGGATTATAATGTTGTCAGCGATCTGCAGCAATGTGAACGGAGATGTCGAATCGAGCTGCTGGGGGTGATGAGGCGCGCTTGCAGCGTGACATGTTTACACGGGGAGATCAGCTCCCTCCCCATTCTCCACAGAGAGTCGGATACAAGTAGAGAGGATATTGAGAGTGGACGATAAAGAAAGGGTGCACGGACGTAATTCGCTTTTCGCAACTTTTCGGATTGATGCGGAATGCCGAGGAGCGAATCCTGTACGTGAGGGAAACGATGATTGGCATTTATGGGCAAGCTACACCAACACAAGGGGAGGCAATGAATAGGATCTTTCCGTCAAGGCCAACATTTCTCGCCCATGCCGAGATCAGCCTGGTGGTGAGCTGCTCTCTCGAACCGCTGCAGTCCAAGTGCTGTCGGTAGCCCCGCGATGCTGTTTGGGCGGGATTCCCGATTTTGACCCGGTAACACCGGAGGAACAAAGACATATTTGCAATTCAGGACAGCGAGTGTCTCGGGGGGGGGGAGGGGGCAGAACTTGCGAATGGTGGTGTTCCCGTGGATCTGCTGCCGTCATCCTTCGAGGCTGCGTTGGCCATGGGTTTGCAAGGTGCTGCCTGAGGAATTCTGGTGAATCTTGTAGATGCCGGGGAATGAATGACCCTGCCGGGGAATGAATGACCCTGCCGCCGCCGCTGTCCCCGATCACCGGAGAAACCTCTCTGCAGTCGACCTGACGTGCGGTGGCTCCGGCCCGTGCCATCTGATTGGTCGTCAGCGCGACCTACGCGGCTACGTAACAGATGGAGAGAAAAGCACGGGGAAAGCACAGCGACTGCTGCAGAGTGATCTTCCGGTCTGGTTGGATATCTTGAAGGAAGGTAGACGGTAAGGGAATAAAGGAACTTTGAATATCATCAAACTGATGGAAAGGATAGTCGGCAAATATGACCTCCACCGTTGGAGTATTAATGTGCTATCGCTTCTCGGCCTTTTGGCTTGGAATATGTGTAGTTCCTGAGGTCCAGAGGAAGAGATTCTGCTCGAGAGCTGCAGGTTCGACGCTGCAGAAGTGCGCTGGCGGGAGAAAAACCAAGGGGTTCGTGTTGCGAGTCGTTGGAGCTGCTGGAGACCATCGCTGGATCGTGATTGGCCGCTGGAGGATCGTTTGGTTGTGCTGACCTGCTCTTGGTGGATCTTTATGCTGGCTTCGGCCTAACGCCAATTCAGGTATCAGCCAACCTCAGAGCTATGGCCTCAGCAGCCGCTCGCAGCCCTGGCCAGGGCATTCGCAACACAGTCAGGGTGACTGTGAAGAAGGTGGAGGAGCACACACCGGTCGATCGGACGGTGTTTGTGAAGAAGGTTTTGCTGGAGTGCTGTGGGTTTGCAGCAGCGGACGTGTACTGCCTGCAGGATTTCCCTGGGGCAGGCTACTTCGACGTGACCTTCAGGAGCGTGAAGCATTGTGAGCAGCTCCTGAAGGTCTTCAAGGAGAAGGAAGGGGAACCTCTGTTCTCCATCTTGTCGGCGGTCCCGTTGTGTGTGCTTCCTGCGCAGAGGAGTCGGGTTGTGACAATCCAAATGTACAACCCTTACGTCCCAGCGGCAGATGTTCTCACCTTCTTGAAGAGGTATGTCCAGGTGGAAGGCGAAAGCACCGATGTGGTCGATCCTTTCGGGATCTGGACCAGTAAGCGGCAGGTCAAGGTAACCCTGAGGGTCGATGGCAGCGGAACATCCTCCACCCACCCTCCAGCTTCGCCATCGGAGGAAGCAGAGGTTTACCTGACGTACGCAGGGCAGCCGAAGGTGTGCCGAACCTGCGGGAGGTCAGGCCACATGGCGGCCGACTGTAAGGTGACTGTATGCCGAAATTGCAAACAGGAAGGCCACCTGACCAAGGATTGCAAGGAGGCCAAGAACTGTAACCTGTGCGGAGAGGCGGGCCACATGTACAAGGCCTGTCCAAGACGAGGAGCCGCCACTTACGCACAGATGGCCAGAGGTGGCAACACGAGCCGGGGACCGCCAAAGCCCAGCAGGGCACCACAAGATAGCACGGAAACGGTGCCTGGAGACACCCAGAAGGAAGAGCAGGCGGTAGCGGAGCAGACGGCAGACAGCGGGGAGGTACAGCAGCCGATCCAAGCTCCTTCAAGGCAGACGGAGGAAATGGAAGAGGAGGAATCAAAGGAGGCAGATGACTGGATCACAGTCAGAAATAGGAAGAGGAAACCTGTCTCGGGCCCCAAAGCCACCCAGAGAAGGGGGAAACGACACCTCCAAGCCGAGGATACAGGCAGCTCTTCTGATGGTGAGGACGGGCGCAAGAAGGGTCGCCACCAGAGGAAGAGACAGAGCGCCATGGGGAGAAAGGAGGGCAGCACCACCCAAGAAGGGAAAGACGATCCCTCTGTGGGGATGGGTAAAGGCCTCCCCCTACCCGGTGAGAACCAAGAGGTGTCCACCGGCCCACAGCTCCAGGTAACTGGGAGCAGCGGTCCTGTGACAGCCCCCACTGTCAGATGGAGAACTGGACGGTGCGGACCCTGGGCTTGACACAAAGACACCGGAGCGGGGAAATGGCTCCAGCGTGGAGCCGGACAGCTACCTCAGCCCTGGATGGTCCAGCAGTTTGCCGTCACCACGGGGATGCACGCAGCTACCCCAGAGGAGCAAGACCAGCAGCAAATGGACACTATTAACCTTGTAAATTGTTAAAATGGGGTTTAAAGTTGCCAGCATCAATGTGCGTAGCATCAAATCGGCTACGCGATGTGTTTCAACGATGGCCTTCCTGGCCAGCGTTAAAGCCGACCTCCTGTTTCTGCAGGAGTGTGGGATACCGCACCTCAGCAGCTACAGGAGATGGTCGAGCTTGTGGGCCCATGGGCAGTCAGTTTGGTCGGGGGCAACGATAGCCGCGCCTCCGGCCTGGGTATCCTGTTGCGAGGAAGCAACTTCACCATCTCCGAGGTTAAGGAGGTGGTGGGCGGGCGCCTCCTCGTCGCCGACGTTATGTACAGGAATGCTCCCCTGAGACTGATCAATGTGTACGCCCCAGTGGGTAAGAGTGAACGGTTGGCCGTCCTGCAGCAGCTTCCACTGTTGCTGGCTACGTCCAGGCCGGTCATTCTGGCCGGAGACTTCAACTGTATCATTGATGCAGATGGACGATCCGGCGGGGGGACAGTAAACTGGACGCCACGTCCAGAGCCCTGATGGACGCGGTAAAAGATGCCAAGCTGCACGACGTCTTCAGCACCCCTGCAGACGGAGCGCAGCGTAGATACACCTGGTCACGGGCAGACGGGTCTATCCGCTCAAGGATAGATTACCTGTTTGTGTCCCGAACGCTCTCGGTCAGATCCACCGACGTCAAGCCGGTGTTCTTCTCTGACCACTGCCTCCTGCTGGCCGACTGTCACCTACAGGACGAGCAGCGGGCGGGTAAGGGAACGTGGAAGCTGAACACTAAGCTGTTGACCCCGGAAACATTGAGGAGCTCAAGAGGGACTACGCAGGTTGGAGAACCGTGAAGCCCCTCTTTGAGTCTCCAGCAGACTGGTGGGAAACAGTTAAAGGGAACATCAAGAGGTTCTTCATCCTCAAAGGTGTTCAGGAGGCGAGAGAGAGGCGGGGAAAACTGTCCCAGCTCCAGGAAAGTATGCAGAACCTGCTCCTGCTGCAGACGATGGGGGTCGATGTCACGGAGGACCTCAAGGAGGTGAAGGGCCAGCAAGCCTCGCTCTTTGCCTCAGAGGCCTCCAAGATAATCTTCCGGTCCAGGGTCCGCTCGGTGGAGCAGGACGAGACGTGCTCACGTTTCTTCTTCCAGAAGGTGCACAAAGAGAGCTCTGTGCTCAGCAGCCTGAAGGAAGAAGACGGCTCGACAACGTCATCTCAGGCTGACGTCATGAGGATCAGTAAATCCTTCTATGCCAGTCTGTATGACGCGAAGCCGACCGACAGCGCGGCCTCCCAGTCGTTCCTGTCGTCTATCACGGAGGTCTTAGACGACAGAACACGCGAGAGGCTGGACCAGCCGCTATCTCTGGACGAGCTGACCAAGGCCCTCGAGTCCTTCGAAAAGAATAAAACTCCCGGAAGCGATGGCTTACCGGTCGAGCTCTATTCCGCTCTGTGGGACTTGATTGGCCAGGACCTGCTGGAGGTGTATGTCAGTATGCTTCGGGCAGGTACCATGAGCGAATCCATGAGGAAAGGCATCATCACCCTCATCTATAAGCGGAAGGGGGAGAGCGAGGAACTCAAAAATTGGAGACCGATCACACTGTTGAATGCAGATTACAAAATCCTGTCAAAGGTAATTGCCAACCGGGTCAGGTCTGCTCTGGGGTCGGTGATTCACCCTGACCAAACCTGTGCTGTGCCAGGCAGGAAGATCGCTGAGAGTCTCGCACTCCTCAGGGATACGATCGCCTACGTGCAGGACAGAGGGTTGGACGCCTGCCTGATCAGCCTGGACCAGGAGAAAGCCTTTGACAGGATATCACACATGTATATGAGAGATGTTCTCTCCAAAATGGGCTTTGGGGAGGGAATCTGCAATTGGATCAGACTGCTCTACACCAACATTGTCAGTGCAGTCTCAATCAATGGGTGGGAATCAGATAGCTTCCCAGTCAGATCTGGAGTAAGGCAGGGCTGCCCTCTCTCTCCTGCCTTGTTTGTGTGCTGCATAGAGCCATTTGCCGAGTCCATCAGGAAGGATGCGAGCCTGAGAGGGGTGACTATTCCGGGCAGCGGGGCCTGCAGGTTAAGGCCTCCCTGTACATGGATGACGTCGCCGTTTTCTGCTCGGATCCGCTGTCCGTGCGCAGACTCATGTGCATTTGTGACCAGTTCGAACGGGCCTCGGGGGCCAAGGTAAACCGAGGCAAGAGCGAGGCCATGCTCTTCGGGAACTGGGCCGACCAATCCTCGATCCCCTTCACCGTCAGGACCGACCACCTGAAGGTGCTGGGTATTTGGTTCGGGGGGCTGGGGCGTGCGCCAAGTCTTGGGAGGAGCGTATCAGTAAAGTGAGGCAGAAACTGGGCAGATGGAGGCTACGGTCGCTCTCCATCACGGGAAAAAACCTGGTCATCAGGTGTGAGGCACTGTCATTGCTGTTGTACGTGGCACAGGTCTGGCCTATTCCCAGAACCTGCGCCGCTGCAGTCGTCCGGGCCATCTTCCAGTTCATATGGAGTTCAAAGATGGACCGGGTCCGAAGGGACTCACTGTACAAAGATCTGGGCAACGGGGGAAAAAATACACCCAATGCCACCCTCACCCTGATGGCCACCTTTGTGTGTGGCTGCATCAAGCTGTGCGTGGATCCCCGGTACGCAAACACCAAGTGTCACTACGTACTGAGGTTCTACCTGTCCCCGGTGTTGCGAAGGATGGGCCTGGCCTCGCTGCCGCGGAACGCTCCGAGTAGTTGGACCGTTCCGTACCACCTGTCCTTCGTGGAGAAATTTCTGAAGAAAAACACCTTTGACCACAAGTCCATCAGGAAGTGGTCAGCACGTAGCGTCCTCGAGACCCTTCGGGAAAAGGAGAGGGCGGATCCTGTTGAGTGGTTCCCTGAGCAGACTGTCAAAGCAATTTGGCAGAATGCCTCATCGCCAGAACTTTCCAACAAGCACCAAGACATGGCTTGGCTGGTGGTGAGAAGGGCTCTACCTGTGAGATCGTTTATGCACGCCCGGACTCTCAGCCGCACCGCACGCTGCCCTCGAAGCGGCTGCGGGGGGGACGAGACTGTCACACACCTCCTTCTGGAATGTGCCTATGCAGAGGAAGTCTGGAGAGGAATGCAGTGGTATTTGTCGAGGTTCGTCCCGAGCAGCGCCGTGACGCGGGACTCCGTGCTCTACGGCCTGTTCCCCGGGACGCACACCGAGACGAACATCAACTGCGCCTGGAGGATCATCAACTCGGTGAAGGTCGCTCTCTGGGCGGTCCGAAACCTGTTGATCTTCCAGCTGAAGGAGTTGACCCCGACTGAGTGTTGCAGACTGGCACATTCCAAGGTCCAGGACTACGTGTTGAGGGACGCGCTGAAGCTTGGGGCAGCTGCCGCCAAGGCGCGGTGGGGAAAGACCACCGTTTAACATCTGCCTGTCGATAGAAAAGCAGGGGGCCCATGCAGTCATTTGGGCTCTGCTGTCGCCTCAGCTCAATATATGAGTGAGAGATGCACTGATCTGTATGGAATAATGACAATTCGGAGCTGTGTATGTAAATGTGGAAATATGAATGGCATTACCTAATGTACAGTGTATCAAATTATTCTATGCATATTTTATGAATAAAGTATATTTTTGAAATAAAAAAAAAGTTTCTGTTCTTATCAGTTTAATCGCTGATATCTCCCGAAGGTGGGAGTGTTTGTATTAAATGGATTTTTGGAGCAGGGAGATGGCTTAAGGGCTTGCTCTGTCCTCTCCATGTATCAGCCTGGTATTGCAGTGTTTCCAGGAATGGTGCACCCAACGCTTACCCAAGTTCAAAAGCAGGTGAATGCAATGTGAATCTCTTGCCTTTGCTAGTTTGCCGTGTTGATGGCAGTCAGTGATTGTTGCATCTATTGTCTTTTCAGTTGCAGGAAACTATCGTCTTTTGTTACGGGTTTTCTGTCTTATGAACCTGCTCTGCAGTTACCTGATGAAGGTGCAGCACGCAGAAAGCCAGGACAGGGGTAACCCCAACGTGCTACAGGGAACATTCTGGAACCAGGGGCCTGCCAGGAAGGTAACTTGCCAATTTAAATGAATGGATTTGCCCTTGTCTGCCGTTTTGGGCTTCTGCGGTCGTTCTTGGAACGTATCCCACCGATGGTACGGCGGTGGCGGGGGGTGGGGTGACTGCTGTAATTTCAAAGAACCCCGTTGGGCTGAAACCTGGTGTTGTGGGATTTTTAACACAGTCAAATCAGGTTGTGGGATCCCATGACTCAGCCAATGTCAAATGGCTATCAGATCAGCCCCCACAGCCCCTTCCCAACCCCCCCGCCTCCCCCCCCACCCCCGAGGCAACAAATTTATCCTAATATTTTCTTGAACAAGAAAGAAATGTCTTTGGTCTGTTTCCTGAATAGAGTGAAACCCCCATCTCTGTTTGTTTCTTCGCAAACTACTGTACGGAAGCGACCTGCTTTAGTAGCTACGTCTGTACGTAAAGATTATTCACGCAGACGATCGCCCAAGGCTGGAACTGGCTTCAGCTCCCTGGTGCCACCAGGCAGCCGTACTAACCACTGATCCACTGTGCCACCCGTACGATTTGGAACGATTTGTCATCATTTGCGGTGCAAGTAGCGAAACAGTTGTCAGTTTGTCAACTGGGTCGGATTATAATGTTGTCAGCGATCTGCAGCAATGTGAACGGAGATGTCGAATCGAGCTGCTGGTGGTGATGAGGCGCGCTTGCAGCGTGACATGTTTACACGGGGAGATCAGCTCCCTCCCCATTCTCCAGAGAGTCGGATACAAGTAGAGAGGATATTGAGAGTGGACGATAAAGAAAGGGTGCACGGACGTAATTCGCTTTTCGCAACTTTTCGGATTGATGCGGAATGCCGAGGAGCAAATCCTGTACGTGAGGGAAACGATGATTGGCATTTATGGGCAAGCTACACCAACACAAGGGGAGGCAATGAATAGGATCTTTCCGTCAAGGCCAACATTTCTCACCCATGCCGAGATCAGCCTGGTGGTGAGCTGCTCTCTCGAACCGCTGCAGTCCAAGTGCTGTCGGTAGCCCCGCGATGCTGTTTGGGCGGGGATTCCCGATTTTGACCCGGTAACACCGGAGGAACAAAGACATATTTGCAATTCAGGACAGCGAGTGTCTCGGAGGGGGGGAGAACTTGCGAATGGTGGTGTTCCCGTGGATCTGCTGCCGTCATCCTTCGAGGCTGCGTTGGCCATGGGTTTGCAAGGTGCTGCCTGAGGAATTCTGGTGAATCTTGTAGATGCCGGGGGAATGAATGACCCTGCCGGGGGAATGAATGACCCTGCCGCCGCCGCTGTCCCCGATCACCGGGAGAAACCTCTCTGCAGTCGACCTGACGTGCGGTGGCTCCGGCCCGTGCCATCTGATTGGTCGTCAGCGCGACCTACGCGGCTACGTAACAGATGGAGAGAAAAGCACGGGGAAAGCACAGCGACTGCTGCAGAGTGATCTTCCGGTCTGGTTGGATATCTTGGAAGGAAGGTAGACGGTAAGGGAAAAAGGAACTTTGAATATCATCAAACTGATGGAAAGGATAGTCGGCAAATATGACCTCCACCGTTGGAGTATTGATGTGCTATCGCTTCTCGGCCTTTTGGCTTGGAATATGTGTAGTTTCTGTTCTTATCAGTTTAATCGCTGATATCTCCCGAAGGTGGGAGTGTTTGTATTAAATGGATTTTTGGAGCAGGGAGATGGCTTAAGGGCTTGCTCTGTCCTCTCCATGTATCAGCCTGGTATTGCAGTGTTTCCAGGAATGGTGCACCCAACGCTTACCCAAGTTCAAAAGCAGGTGAATGCAATGTGAATCTCTTGCCTTTGCTAGTTTGCCGTGTTGATGGCAGTCAGTGATTGTTGCATCTATTGTCTTTTCAGTTGCAGGAAACTATCGTCTTTTGTTACGGGTTTTCTGTCTTATGAACCTGCTCTGCAGTTACCTGATGAAGGTGCAGCACGCAGAAAGCCAGGACAGGGGTAACCCCAACGTGCTACAGGGAACATTCTGGAACCAGGGGCCTGCCAGGAAGGTAACTTGCCAATTTAAATGAATGGATTTGCCCTTGTCTGCCGTTTTGGGCTTCTGCGGTCGTTCTTGGAACGTATCCCACCGATGGTACGGCGGTGGCGGGGGGTGGGGTGACTGCTGTAATTTCAAAGAACCCCGTTGGGCTGAAACCTGGTGTTGTGGGATTTTTAACACAGTCAAATCAGGTTGTGGGATCCCATGACTCAGCCAATGTCAAATGGCTATCAGATCAGCCCCCACAGCCCCTTCCCAACCCCCCCGCCTCCCCCCCCACCCCCGAGGCAACAAATTTATCCTAATATTTTCTTGAACAAGAAAGAAATGTCTTTGGTCTGTTTCCTGAATAGAGTGAAACCCCCATCTCTGTTTGTTTCTTCGCAAACTACTGTACGGAAGCGACCTGCTTTAGTAGCTACGTCTGTACGTAAAGATTATTCACGCAGACGATCGCCCAAGGCTGGAACTGGCTTCAGCTCCCTGGTGCCACCAGGCAGCCGTACTAACCACTGATCCACTGTGCCACCCGTACGATTTGGAACGATTTGTCATCATTTGCGGTGCAAGTAGCGAAACAGTTGTCAGTTTGTCAACTGGGTCGGATTATAATGTTGTCAGCGATCTGCAGCAATGTGAACGGAGATGTCGAATCGAGCTGCTGGTGGTGATGAGGCGCGCTTGCAGCGTGACATGTTTACACGGGGAGATCAGCTCCCTCCCCATTCTCCAGAGAGTCGGATACAAGTAGAGAGGATATTGAGAGTGGACGATAAAGAAAGGGTGCACGGACGTAATTCGCTTTTCGCAACTTTTCGGATTGATGCGGAATGCCGAGGAGCAAATCCTGTACGTGAGGGAAACGATGATTGGCATTTATGGGCAAGCTACACCAACACAAGGGGAGGCAATGAATAGGATCTTTCCGTCAAGGCCAACATTTCTCACCCATGCCGAGATCAGCCTGGTGGTGAGCTGCTCTCTCGAACCGCTGCAGTCCAAGTGCTGTCGGTAGCCCCGCGATGCTGTTTGGGCGGGGATTCCCGATTTTGACCCGGTAACACCGGAGGAACAAAGACATATTTGCAATTCAGGACAGCGAGTGTCTCGGAGGGGGGGGGAGAACTTGCGAATGGTGGTGTTCCCGTGGATCTGCTGCCGTCATCCTTCGAGGCTGCGTTGGCCATGGGTTTGCAAGGTGCTGCCTGAGGAATTCTGGTGAATCTTGTAGATGCCGGGGGAATGAATGACCCTGCCGGGGGAATGAATGACCCTGCCGCCGCCGCTGTCCCCGATCACCGGGAGAAACCTCTCTGCAGTCGACCTGACGTGCGGTGGCTCCGGCCCGTGCCATCTGATTGGTCGTCAGCGCGACCTGCGCGGCTACGTAACAGATGGAGAGAAAAGCACGGGGAAAGCACAGCGACTGCTGCAGAGTGATCTTCCGGTCTGGTTGGATATCTTGGAAGGAAGGTAGACGGTAAGGGAATAAAGGAACTTTGAATATCATCAAACTGATGGAAAGGATAGTCGGCAAATATGACCTCCACCGTTGGAGTATTAATGTGCTATCGCTTCTCGGCCTTTTGGCTTGGAATATGTGTAGTTTCTGTTCTTATCAGTTTAATCGCTGATATCTCCCGAAGGTGGGAGTGTTTGTATTAAATGGATTTTTGGAGCAGGGAGATGTCCTCTCCATGTATCAGCCTGGTATTGCAGTGTTTCCAGGAATGGTGCACCCAACGCTTACCCAGGTTCAAAAGCAGGTGAATGCAATGTGAATCTCTTGCCTTTGCTAGTTTGCCGTGTTGATGGCAGTCAGTGATTGTTGCATCTATTGTCTTTTCAGTTGCAGGAAACTATCGTCTTTTGTTACGGGTTTTCTGTCTTATGAACCTGCTCTGCAGTTACCTGATGAAGGTGCAGCACGCAGAAAGCCAGGACAGGGGTAACCCCAACGTGCTACAGGGAACATTCTGGAACCAGGGGCCTGCCAGGAAGGTAACTTGCCAATTTAAATGAATGGATTTGCCCTTGTCTGCCGTTTTGGGCTTCTGCGGTCGTTCTTGGAACGTATCCCACCGATGGTACGGCGGTGGCGGGGGGTGGGGTGACTGCTGTAATTTCAAAGAACCCCGTTGGCCTGAAACCTGGTGTTGTGGGATTTTTAACACAGTCAAATCAGGTTGTGGGATCCCATGACTCAGCCAATGTCAAATGGCTATCAGATCAGCCCCCACAGCCCCTTCCCAACCCCCCCGCCTCCCCCCCCACCCCCGAGGCAACAAATTTATCCTAATATTTTCTTGAACAAGAAAGAAATGTCTTTGGTCTGTTTCCTGAATAGAGTGAAACCCCCATCTCTGTTTGTTTCTTCGCAAACTACTGTACGGAAGCGACCTGCTTTAGTAGCTACGTCTGTACGTAAAGATTATTCACGCAGACGATCGCCCAAGGCTGGAACTGGCTTCAGCTCCCTGGTGCCACCAGGCAGCCGTACTAACCACTGATCCACTGTGCCACCCGTACGATTTGGAACGATTTGTCATCATTTGCGGTGCAAGTAGCGAAACAGTTGTCAGTTTGTCAACTGGGTCGGATTATAATGTTGTCAGCGATCTGCAGCAATGTGAACGGAGATGTCGAATCAAGCTGCTGGTGGTGATGAGGCGCGCTTGCAGCGTGACATGTTTACACGGGGAGATCAGCTCCCTCCCCATTCTCCAGAGAGTCGGATACAAGTAGAGAGGATATTGAGAGTGGACGATAAAGAAAGGGTGCACGGACGTAATTCGCTTTTCGCAACTTTTCGGATTGATGCGGAATGCCGAGGAGCAAATCCTGTACGTGAGGGAAACGATGATTGGCATTTATGGGCAAGCTACACCAACACAAGGGGAGGCAATGAATAGGATCTTTCCGTCAAGGCCAACATTTCTCACCCATGCCGAGATCAGCCTGGTGGTGAGCTGCTCTCTCGAACCGCTGCAGTCCAAGTGCTGTCGGTAGCCCCGCGATGCTGTTTGGGCGGGGATTCCCGATTTTGACCCGGTAACACCGGAGGAACAAAGACATATTTGCAATTCAGGACAGCGAGTGTCTCGGAGGGGGGGGGAGAACTTGCGAATGGTGGTGTTCCCGTGGATCTGCTGCCGTCATCCTTCGAGGCTGCGTTGGCCATGGGTTTGCAAGGTGCTGCCTGAGGAATTCTGGTGAATCTTGTAGATGCCGGGGGAATGAATGACCCTGCCGGGGGAATGAATGACCCTGCCGCCGCCGCTGTCCCCGATCACCGGGAGAAACCTCTCTGCAGTCGACCTGACGTGCGGTGGCTCCGGCCCGTGCCATCTGATTGGTCGTCAGCGCGACCTGCGCGGCTACGTAACAGATGGACAGAAAAGCACGGGGAAAGCACAGCGACTGCTGCAGAGTGATCTTCCGGTCTGGTTGGATATCTTGGAAGGAAGGTAGACGGTAAGGGAATAAAGGAACTTTGAATATCATCAAACTGATGGAAAGGATAGTCGGCAAATATGACCTCCACCGTTGGAGTATTAATGTGCTATCGCTTCTCGGCCTTTTGGCTTGGAATATGTGTAGTTTCTGTTCTTATCAGTTTAATCGCTGATATCTCCCGAAGGTGGGAGTGTTTGTATTAAATGGATTTTTGGAGCAGGGAGATGGCTTAAGGGCTTGCTCTGTCCTCTCCATGTATCAGCCTGGTATTGCAGTGTTTCCAGGAATGGTGCACCCAACGCTTACCCAAGTTCAAAAGCAGGTGAATGCAATGTGAATCTCTTGCCTTTGCTAGTTTGCCGTGTTGATGGCAGTCAGTGATTGTTGCATCTATTGTCTTTTCAGTTGCAGGAAACTATCGTCTTTTGTTACGGGTTTTCTGTCTTATGAACCTGCTCTGCAGTTACCTGATGAAGGTGCAGCACGCAGAAAGCCAGGACAGGGGTAACCCCAACGTGCTACAGGGAACATTCTGGAACCAGGGGCCTGCCAGGAAGGTAACTTGCCAATTTAAATGAATGGATTTGCCCTTGTCTGCCGTTTTGGGCTTCTGCGGTCGTTCTTGGAACGTATCCCACCGATGGTACGGCGGTGGCGGGGGGTGGGGTGACTGCTGTAATTTCAAAGAACCCCGTTGGCCTGAAACCTGGTGTTGTGGGATTTTTAACACAGTCAAATCAGGTTGTGGGATCCCATGACTCAGCCAATGTCAAATGGCTATCAGATCAGCCCCCACAGCCCCTTCCCAACCCCCCCGCCTCCCCCCCCACCCCCGAGGCAACAAATTTATCCTAATATTTTCTTGAACAAGAAAGAAATGTCTTTGGTCTGTTTCCTGAATAGAGTGAAACCCCCATCTCTGTTTGTTTCTTCGCAAACTACTGTACGGAAGCGACCTGCTTTAGTAGCTACGTCTGTACGTAAAGATTATTCACGCAGACGATCGCCCAAGGCTGGAACTGGCTTCAGCTCCCTGGTGCCACCAGGCAGCCGTACTAACCACTGATCCACTGTGCCACCCGTACGATTTGGAACGATTTGTCATCATTTGCGGTGCAAGTAGCGAAACAGTTGTCAGTTTGTCAACTGGGTCGGATTATAATGTTGTCAGCGATCTGCAGCAATGTGAACGGAGATGTCGAATCGAGCTGCTGGTGGTGATGAGGCGCGCTTGCAGCGTGACATGTTTACACGGGGAGATCAGCTCCCTCCCCATTCTCCAGAGAGTCGGATACAAGTAGAGAGGATATTGAGAGTGGACGATAAAGAAAGGGTGCACGGACGTAATTCGCTTTTCGCAACTTTTCGGATTGATGCGGAATGCCGAGGAGCAAATCCTGTACGTGAGGGAAACGATGATTGGCATTTATGGGCAAGCTACACCAACACAAGGGGAGGCAATGAATAGGATCTTTCCGTCAAGGCCAACATTTCTCACCCATGCCGAGATCAGCCTGGTGGTGAGCTGCTCTCTCGAACCGCTGCAGTCCAAGTGCTGTCGGTAGCCCCGCGATGCTGTTTGGGCGGGGATTCCCGATTTTGACCCGGTAACACCGGAGGAACAAAGACATATTTGCAATTCAGGACAGCGAGTGTCTCGGAGGGGGGGGGAGAACTTGCGAATGGTGGTGTTCCCGTGGATCTGCTGCCGTCATCCTTCGAGGCTGCGTTGGCCATGGGTTTGCAAGGTGCTGCCTGAGGAATTCTGGTGAATCTTGTAGATGCCGGGGGAATGAATGACCCTGCCGGGGGAATGAATGACCCTGCCGCCGCCGCTGTCCCCGATCACCGGGAGAAACCTCTCTGCAGTCGACCTGACGTGCGGTGGCTCCGGCCCGTGCCATCTGATTGGTCGTCAGCGCGACCTGCGCGGCTACGTAACAGATGGAGAGAAAAGCACGGGGAAAGCACAGCGACTGCTGCAGAGTGATCTTCCGGTCTGGTTGGATATCTTGGAAGGAAGGTAGACGGTAAGGGAATAAAGGAACTTTGAATATCATCAAACTGATGGAAAGGATAGTCGGCAAATATGACCTCCACCGTTGGAGTATTAATGTGCTATCGCTTCTCGGCCTTTTGGCTTGGAATATGTGTAGTTTCTGTTCTTATCAGTTTAATCGCTGATATCTCCCGAAGGTGGGAGTGTTTGTATTAAATGGATTTTTGGAGCAGGGAGATGGCTTAAGGGCTTGCTCTGTCCTCTCCATGTATCAGCCTGGTATTGCAGTGTTTCCAGGAATGGTGCACCCAACGCTTACCCAGGTTCAAAAGCAGGTGAATGCAATGTGAATCTCTTGCCTTTGCTAGTTTGCCGTGTTGATGGCAGTCAGTGATTGTTGCATCTATTGTCTTTTCAGTTGCAGGAAACTATCGTCTTTTGTTACGGGTTTTCTGTCTTATGAACCTGCTCTGCAGTTACCTGATGAAGGTGCAGCACGCAGAAAGCCAGGACAGGGGTAACCCCAACGTGCTACAGGGAACATTCTGGAACCAGGGGCCTGCCAGGAAGGTAACTTGCCAATTTAAATGAATGGATTTGCCCTTGTCTGCCGTTTTGGGCTTCTGCGGTCGTTCTTGGAACGTATCCCACCGATGGTACGGCGGTGGCGGGGGGTGGGGTGACTGCTGTAATTTCAAAGAACCCCGTTGGCCTGAAACCTGGTGTTGTGGGATTTTTAACACAGTCAAATCAGGTTGTGGGATCCCATGACTCAGCCAATGTCAAATGGCTATCAGATCAGCCCCCACAGCCCCTTCCCAACCCCCCCGCCTCCCCCCCCACCCCCGAGGCAACAAATTTATCCTAATATTTTCTTGAACAAGAAAGAAATGTCTTTGGTCTGTTTCCTGAATAGAGTGAAACCCCCATCTCTGTTTGTTTCTTCGCAAACTACTGTACGGAAGCGACCTGCTTTAGTAGCTACGTCTGTACGTAAAGATTATTCACGCAGACGATCGCCCAAGGCTGGAACTGGCTTCAGCTCCCTGGTGCCACCAGGCAGCCGTACTAACCACTGATCCACTGTGCCACCCGTACGATTTGGAACGATTTGTCATCATTTGCGGTGCAAGTAGCGAAACAGTTGTCAGTTTGTCAACTGGGTCGGATTATAATGTTGTCAGCGATCTGCAGCAATGTGAACGGAGATGTCGAATCGAGCTGCTGGTGGTGATGAGGCGCGCTTGCAGCGTGACATGTTTACACGGGGAGATCAGCTCCCTCCCCATTCTCCAGAGAGTCGGATACAAGTAGAGAGGATATTGAGAGTGGACGATAAAGAAAGGGTGCACGGACGTAATTCGCTTTTCGCAACTTTTCGGATTGATGCGGAATGCCGAGGAGCAAATCCTGTACGTGAGGGAAACGATGATTGGCATTTATGGGCAAGCTACACCAACACAAGGGGAGGCAATGAATAGGATCTTTCCGTCAAGGCCAACATTTCTCACCCATGCCGAGATCAGCCTGGTGGTGAGCTGCTCTCTCGAACCGCTGCAGTCCAAGTGCTGTCGGTAGCCCCGCGATGCTGTTTGGGCGGGGATTCCCGATTTTGACCCGGTAACACCGGAGGAACAAAGACATATTTGCAATTCAGGACAGCGAGTGTCTCGGAGGGGGGGGAGAACTTGCGAATGGTGGTGTTCCCGTGGATCTGCTGCCGTCATCCTTCGAGGCTGCGTTGGCCATGGGTTTGCAAGGTGCTGCCTGAGGAATTCTGGTGAATCTTGTAGATGCCGGGGGAATGAATGACCCTGCCGGGGGAATGAATGACCCTGCCGCCGCCGCTGTCCCCGATCACCGGGAGAAACCTCTCTGCAGTCGACCTGACGTGCGGTGGCTCCGGCCCGTGCCATCTGATTGGTCGTCAGCGCGACCTACGCGGCTACGTAACAGATGGAGAGAAAAGCACGGGGAAAGCACAGCGACTGCTGCAGAGTGATCTTCCGGTCTGGTTGGATATCTTGGAAGGAAGGTAGACGGTAAGGGAAAAAGGAACTTTGAATATCATCAAACTGATGGAAAGGATAGTCGGCAAATATGACCTCCACCGTTGGAGTATTGATGTGCTATCGCTTCTCGGCCTTTTGGCTTGGAATATGTGTAGTTTCTGTTCTTATCAGTTTAATCGCTGATATCTCCCGAAGGTGGGAGTGTTTGTATTAAATGGATTTTTGGAGCAGGGAGATGGCTTAAGGGCTTGCTCTGTCCTCTCCATGTATCAGCCTGGTATTGCAGTGTTTCCAGGAATGGTGCACCCAACGCTTACCCAAGTTCAAAAGCAGGTGAATGCAATGTGAATCTCTTGCCTTTGCTAGTTTGCCGTGTTGATGGCAGTCAGTGATTGTTGCATCTATTGTCTTTTCAGTTGCAGGAAACTATCGTCTTTTGTTACGGGTTTTCTGTCTTATGAACCTGCTCTGCAGTTACCTGATGAAGGTGCAGCACGCAGAAAGCCAGGACAGGGGTAACCCCAACGTGCTACAGGGAACATTCTGGAACCAGGGGCCTGCCAGGAAGGTAACTTGCCAATTTAAATGAATGGATTTGCCCTTGTCTGCCGTTTTGGGCTTCTGCGGTCGTTCTTGGAACGTATCCCACCGATGGTACGGCGGTGGCGGGGGGTGGGGTGACTGCTGTAATTTCAAAGAACCCCGTTGGGCTGAAACCTGGTGTTGTGGGATTTTTAACACAGTCAAATCAGGTTGTGGGATCCCATGACTCAGCCAATGTCAAATGGCTATCAGATCAGCCCCCACAGGCCCTTCCCAACCCCCCCGCCTCCCCCCCCACCCCCGAGGCAACAAATTTATCCTAATATTTTCTTGAACAAGAAAGAAATGTCTTTGGTCTGTTTCCTGAATAGAGTGAAACCCCCATCTCTGTTTGTTTCTTCGCAAACTACTGTACGGAAGCGACCTGCTTTAGTAGCTACGTCTGTACGTAAAGATTATTCACGCAGACGATCGCCCAAGGCTGGAACTGGCTTCAGCTCCCTGGTGCCACCAGGCAGCCGTACTAACCACTGATCCACTGTGCCACCCGTACGATTTGGAACGATTTGTCATCATTTGCGGTGCAAGTAGCGAAACAGTTGTCAGTTTGTCAACTGGGTCGGATTATAATGTTGTCAGCGATCTGCAGCAATGTGAACGGAGATGTCGAATCGAGCTGCTGGTGGTGATGAGGCGCGCTTGCAGCGTGACATGTTTACACGGGGAGATCAGCTCCCTCCCCATTCTCCAGAGAGTCGGATACAAGTAGAGAGGATATTGAGAGTGGACGATAAAGAAAGGGTGCACGGACGTAATTCGCTTTTCGCAACTTTTCGGATTGATGCGGAATGCCGAGGAGCAAATCCTGTACGTGAGGGAAACGATGATTGGCATTTATGGGCAAGCTACACCAACACAAGGGGAGGCAATGAATAGGATCTTTCCGTCAAGGCCAACATTTCTCACCCATGCCGAGATCAGCCTGGTGGTGAGCTGCTCTCTCGAACCGCTGCAGTCCAAGTGCTGTCGGTAGCCCCGCGATGCTGTTTGGGCGGGGATTCCCGATTTTGACCCGGTAACACCGGAGGAACAAAGACATATTTGCAATTCAGGACAGCGAGTGTCTCGGAGGGGGGGGGAGAACTTGCGAATGGTGGTGTTCCCGTGGATCTGCTGCCGTCATCCTTCGAGGCTGCGTTGGCCATGGGTTTGCAAGGTGCTGCCTGAGGAATTCTGGTGAATCTTGTAGATGCCGGGGGAATGAATGACCCTGCCGGGGGAATGAATGACCCTGCCGCCGCCGCTGTCCCCGATCACCGGGAGAAACCTCTCTGCAGTCGACCTGACGTGCGGTGGCTCCGGCCCGTGCCATCTGATTGGTCGTCAGCGCGACCTGCGCGGCTACGTAACAGATGGAGAGAAAAGCACGGGGAAAGCACAGCGACTGCTGCAGAGTGATCTTCCGGTCTGGTTGGATATCTTGGAAGGAAGGTAGACGGTAAGGGAATAAAGGAACTTTGAATATCATCAAACTGATGGAAAGGATAGTCGGCAAATATGACCTCCACCGTTGGAGTATTAATGTGCTATCGCTTCTCGGCCTTTTGGCTTGGAATATGTGTAGTTTCTGTTCTTATCAGTTTAATCGCTGATATCTCCCGAAGGTGGGAGTGTTTGTATTAAATGGATTTTTGGAGCAGGGAGATGGCTTAAGGGCTTGCTCTGTCCTCTCCATGTATCAGCCTGGTATTGCAGTGTTTCCAGGAATGGTGCACCCAACGCTTACCCAAGTTCAAAAGCAGGTGAATGCAATGTGAATCTCTTGCCTTTGCTAGTTTGCCGTGTTGATGGCAGTCAGTGATTGTTGCATCTATTGTCTTTTCAGTTGCAGGAAACTATCGTCTTTTGTTACGGGTTTTCTGTCTTATGAACCTGCTCTGCAGTTACCTGATGAAGGTGCAGCACGCAGAAAGCCAGGACAGGGGTAACCCCAACGTGCTACAGGGAACATTCTGGAACCAGGGGCCTGCCAGGAAGGTAACTTGCCAATTTAAATGAATGGATTTGCCCTTGTCTGCCGTTTTGGGCTTCTGCGGTCGTTCTTGGAACGTATCCCACCGATGGTACGGCGGTGGCGGGGGGTGGGGTGACTGCTGTAATTTCAAAGAACCCCGTTGGCCTGAAACCTGGTGTTGTGGGATTTTTAACACAGTCAAATCAGGTTGTGGGATCCCATGACTCAGCCAATGTCAAATGGCTATCAGATCAGCCCCCACAGCCCCTTCCCAACCCCCCCGCCTCCCCCCCCACCCCCGAGGCAACAAATTTATCCTAATATTTTCTTGAACAAGAAAGAAATGTCTTTGGTCTGTTTCCTGAATAGAGTGAAACCCCCATCTCTGTTTGTTTCTTCGCAAACTACTGTACGGAAGCGACCTGCTTTAGTAGCTACGTCTGTACGTAAAGATTATTCACGCAGACGATCGCCCAAGGCTGGAACTGGCTTCAGCTCCCTGGTGCCACCAGGCAGCCGTACTAACCACTGATCCACTGTGCCACCCGTACGATTTGGAACGATTTGTCATCATTTGCGGTGCAAGTAGCGAAACAGTTGTCAGTTTGTCAACTGGGTCGGATTATAATGTTGTCAGCGATCTGCAGCAATGTGAACGGAGATGTCGAATCGAGCTGCTGGTGGTGATGAGGCGCGCTTGCAGCGTGACATGTTTACACGGGGAGATCAGCTCCCTCCCCATTCTCCAGAGAGTCGGATACAAGTAGAGAGGATATTGAGAGTGGACGATAAAGAAAGGGTGCACGGACGTAATTCGCTTTTCGCAACTTTTCGGATTGATGCGGAATGCCGAGGAGCAAATCCTGTACGTGAGGGAAACGATGATTGGCATTTATGGGCAAGCTACACCAACACAAGGGGAGGCAATGAATAGGATCTTTCCGTCAAGGCCAACATTTCTCACCCATGCCGAGATCAGCCTGGTGGTGAGCTGCTCTCTCGAACCGCTGCAGTCCAAGTGCTGTCGGTAGCCCCGCGATGCTGTTTGGGCGGGGATTCCCGATTTTGACCCGGTAACACCGGAGGAACAAAGACATATTTGCAATTCAGGACAGCGAGTGTCTCGGAGGGGGGGAGAACTTGCGAATGGTGGTGTTCCCGTGGATCTGCTGCCGTCATCCTTCGAGGCTGCGTTGGCCATGGGTTTGCAAGGTGCTGCCTGAGGAATTCTGGTGAATCTTGTAGATGCCGGGGGAATGAATGACCCTGCCGGGGGAATGAATGACCCTGCCGCCGCCGCTGTCCCCGATCACCGGGAGAAACCTCTCTGCAGTCGACCTGACGTGCGGTGGCTCCGGCCCGTGCCATCTGATTGGTCGTCAGCGCGACCTACGCGGCTACGTAACAGATGGAGAGAAAAGCACGGGGAAAGCACAGCGACTGCTGCAGAGTGATCTTCCGGTCTGGTTGGATATCTTGGAAGGAAGGTAGACGGTAAGGGAAAAAGGAACTTTGAATATCATCAAACTGATGGAAAGGATAGTCGGCAAATATGACCTCCACCGTTGGAGTATTGATGTGCTATCGCTTCTCGGCCTTTTGGCTTGGAATATGTGTAGTTTCTGTTCTTATCAGTTTAATCGCTGATATCTCCCGAAGGTGGGAGTGTTTGTATTAAATGGATTTTTGGAGCAGGGAGATGGCTTAAGGGCTTGCTCTGTCCTCTCCATGTATCAGCCTGGTATTGCAGTGTTTCCAGGAATGGTGCACCCAACGCTTACCCAAGTTCAAAAGCAGGTGAATGCAATGTGAATCTCTTGCCTTTGCTAGTTTGCCGTGTTGATGGCAGTCAGTGATTGTTGCATCTATTGTCTTTTCAGTTGCAGGAAACTATCGTCTTTTGTTACGGGTTTTCTGTCTTATGAACCTGCTCTGCAGTTACCTGATGAAGGTGCAGCACGCAGAAAGCCAGGACAGGGGTAACCCCAACGTGCTACAGGGAACATTCTGGAACCAGGGGCCTGCCAGGAAGGTAACTTGCCAATTTAAATGAATGGATTTGCCCTTGTCTGCCGTTTTGGGCTTCTGCGGTCGTTCTTGGAACGTATCCCACCGATGGTACGGCGGTGGCGGGGGGTGGGGTGACTGCTGTAATTTCAAAGAACCCCGTTGGCCTGAAACCTGGTGTTGTGGGATTTTTAACACAGTCAAATCAGGTTGTGGGATCCCATGACTCAGCCAATGTCAAATGGCTATCAGATCAGCCCCCACAGCCCCTTCCCAACCCCCCCGCCTCCCCCCCCACCCCCGAGGCAACAAATTTATCCTAATATTTTCTTGAACAAGAAAGAAATGTCTTTGGTCTGTTTCCTGAATAGAGTGAAACCCCCATCTCTGTTTGTTTCTTCGCAAACTACTGTACGGAAGCGACCTGCTTTAGTAGCTACGTCTGTACGTAAAGATTATTCACGCAGACGATCGCCCAAGGCTGGAACTGGCTTCAGCTCCCTGGTGCCACCAGGCAGCCGTACTAACCACTGATCCACTGTGCCACCCGTACGATTTGGAACGATTTGTCATCATTTGCGGTGCAAGTAGCGAAACAGTTGTCAGTTTGTCAACTGGGTCGGATTATAATGTTGTCAGCGATCTGCAGCAATGTGAACGGAGATGTCGAATCGAGCTGCTGGTGGTGATGAGGCGCGCTTGCAGCGTGACATGTTTACACGGGGAGATCAGCTCCCTCCCCATTCTCCAGAGAGTCGGATACAAGTAGAGAGGATATTGAGAGTGGACGATAAAGAAAGGGTGCACGGACGTAATTCGCTTTTCGCAACTTTTCGGATTGATGCGGAATGCCGAGGAGCAAATCCTGTACGTGAGGGAAACGATGATTGGCATTTATGGGCAAGCTACACCAACACAAGGGGAGGCAATGAATAGGATCTTTCCGTCAAGGCCAACATTTCTCGCCCATGCCGAGATCAGCCTGGTGGTGAGCTGCTCTCTCGAACCGCTGCAGTCCAAGTGCTGTCGGTAGCCCCGCGATGCTGTTTGGGCGGGGATTCCCGATTTTGACCCGGTAACACCGGAGGAACAAAGACATATTTGCAATTCAGGACAGCGAGTGTCTCGGGGGGGGGGGGGAGAACTTGCGAATGGTGGTGTTCCCGTGGATCTGCTGCCGTCATCCTTCGAGGCTGCGTTGGCCATGGGTTTGCAAGGTGCTGCCTGAGGAATTCTGGTGAATCTTGTAGATGCCGGGGGAATGAATGACCCTGCCGGGGGAATGAATGACCCTGCCGCCGCCGCTGTCCCCGATCACCGGGAGAAACCTCTCTGCAGTCGACCTGACGTGCGGTGGCTCCGGCCCGTGCCATCTGATTGGTCGTCAGCGCGACCTACGCGGCTACGTAACAGATGGAGAGAAAAGCACGGGGAAAGCACAGCGACTGCTGCAGAGTGATCTTCCGGTCTGGTTGGATATCTTGGAAGGAAGGTAGACGGTAAGGGAATAAAGGAACTTTGAATATCATCAAACTGATGGAAAGGATAGTCGGCAAATATGACCTCCACCGTTGGAGTATTAATGTGCTATCGCTTCTCGGCCTTTTGGCTTGGAATATGTGTAGTTTCTGTTCTTATCAGTTTAATCGCTGATATCTCCCGAAGGTGGGAGTGTTTGTATTAAATGGATTTTTGGAGCAGGGAGATGGCTTAAGGGCTTGCTCTGTCCTCTCCATGTATCAGCCTGGTATTGCAGTGTTTCCAGGAATGGTGCACCCAACGCTTACCCAAGTTCAAAAGCAGGTGAATGCAATGTGAATCTCTTGCCTTTGCTAGTTTGCCGTGTTGATGGCAGTCAGTGATTGTTGCATCTATTGTCTTTTCAGTTGCAGGAAACTATCGTCTTTTGTTACGGGTTTTCTGTCTTATGAACCTGCTCTGCAGTTACCTGATGAAGGTGCAGCACGCAGAAAGCCAGGACAGGGGTAACCCCAACGTGCTACAGGGAACATTCTGGAACCAGGGGCCTGCCAGGAAGGTAACTTGCCAATTTAAATGAATGGATTTGCCCTTGTCTGCCGTTTTGGGCTTCTGCGGTCGTTCTTGGAACGTATCCCACCGATGGTACGGCGGTGGCGGGGGGTGGGGTGACTGCTGTAATTTCAAAGAACCCCGTTGGCCTGAAACCTGGTGTTGTGGGATTTTTAACACAGTCAAATCAGGTTGTGGGATCCCATGACTCAGCCAATGTCAAATGGCTATCAGATCAGCCCCCACAGCCCCTTCCCAACCCCCCCGCCTCCCCCCCCACCCCCGAGGCAACAAATTTATCCTAATATTTTCTTGAACAAGAAAGAAATGTCTTTGGTCTGTTTCCTGAATAGAGTGAAACCCCCATCTCTGTTTGTTTCTTCGCAAACTACTGTACGGAAGCGACCTGCTTTAGTAGCTACGTCTGTACGTAAAGATTATTCACGCAGACGATCGCCCAAGGCTGGAACTGGCTTCAGCTCCCTGGTGCCACCAGGCAGCCGTACTAACCACTGATCCACTGTGCCACCCGTACGATTTGGAACGATTTGTCATCATTTGCGGTGCAAGTAGCGAAACAGTTGTCAGTTTGTCAACTGGGTCGGATTATAATGTTGTCAGCGATCTGCAGCAATGTGAACGGAGATGTCGAATCGAGCTGCTGGTGGTGATGAGGCGCGCTTGCAGCGTGACATGTTTACACGGGGAGATCAGCTCCCTCCCCATTCTCCAGAGAGTCGGATACAAGTAGAGAGGATATTGAGAGTGGACGATAAAGAAAGGGTGCACGGACGTAATTCGCTTTTCGCAACTTTTCGGATTGATGCGGAATGCCGAGGAGCGAATCCTGTACGTGAGGGAAACGATGATTGGCATTTATGGGCAAGCTACACCAACACAAGGGGAGGCAATGAATAGGATCTTTCCGTCAAGGCCAACATTTCTCGCCCATGCCGAGATCAGCCTGGTGGTGAGCTGCTCTCTCGAGCCGCTGCAGTCCAAGTGCTGTCGGTAGCCCCGCGATGCTGTTTGGGCGGGGATTCCCGATTTTGACCCGGTAACACCGGAGGAACAAAGACATATTTGCAATTCAGGACAGCGAGTGTCTCGGAGTGGGGGGAGAACTTGCGAATGGTGGTGTTCCCGTGGATCTGCTGCCGTCATCCTTCGAGGCTGCGTTGGCCATGGGTTTGCAAGGTGCTGCCTGAGGAATTCTGGTGAATCTTGTAGATGCCGGGGGAATGAATGACCCTGCCGCCGCCGCTGTCCCCGATCACCGGGAGAAACCTCTCTGCAGTCGACCTGACGTGCGGTGGCTCCGGCCCGTGCCATCTGATTGGTCGTCAGCGCGACCTACGCGGCTACGTAACAGATGGAGAGAAAAGCACGGGGAAAGCACAGCGACTGCTGCAGAGTGATCTTCCGGTCTGGTTGGATATCTTGGAAGGAAGGTAGACGGTAAGGGAATAAAGGAACTTTGAATATCATCAAACTGATGGAAAGGATAGTCGGCAAATATGACCTCCACCGTTGGAGTATTAATGTGCTATCGCTTCTCGGCCTTTTGGCTTGGAATATGTGTAGTTTCTGTTCTTATCAGTTTAATCGCTGATATCTCCCGAAGGTGGGAGTGTTTGTATTAAATGGATTTTTGGAGCAGGGAGATGGCTTAAGGGCTTGCTCTGTCCTCTCCATGTATCAGCCTGGTATTGCAGTGTTTCCAGGAATGGTGCACCCAACGCTTACCCAAGTTCAAAAGCAGGTGAATGCAATGTGAATCTCTTGCCTTTGCTAGTTTGCCGTGTTGATGGCAGTCAGTGATTGTTGCATCTATTGTCTTTTCAGTTGCAGGAAACTATCGTCTTTTGTTACGGGTTTTCTGTCTTATGAACCTGCTCTGCAGTTACCTGATGAAGGTGCAGCACGCAGAAAGCCAGGACAGGGGTAACCCCAACGTGCTACAGGGAACATTCTGGAACCAGGGGCCTGCCAGGAAGGTAACTTGCCAATTTAAATGAATGGATTTGCCCTTGTCTGCCGTTTTGGGCTTCTGCGGTCGTTCTTGGAACGTATCCCACCGATGGTACGGCGGTGGCGGGGGGTGGGGTGACTGCTGTAATTTCAAAGAACCCCGTTGGGCTGAAACCTGGTGTTGTGGGATTTTTAACACAGTCAAATCAGGTTGTGGGATCCCATGACTCAGCCAATGTCAAATGGCTATCAGATCAGCCCCCACAGCCCCTTCCCAACCCCCCCCCCCTCCCCCCCCACCCCCGAGGCAACAAATTTATCCTAATATTTTCTTGAACAAGAAAGAAATGTCTTTGGTCTGTTTCCTGAATAGAGTGAAACCCCCATCTCTGTTTGTTTCTTCGCAAACTACTGTACGGAAGCGACCTGCTTTAGTAGCTACGTCTGTACGTAAAGATTATTCACGCAGACGATCGCCCAAGGCTGGAACTGGCTTCAGCTCCCTGGTGCCACCAGGCAGCCGTACTAACCACTGATCCACTGTGCCACCCGTACGATTTGGAACGATTTGTCATCATTTGCGGTGCAAGTAGCGAAACAGTTGTCAGTTTGTCAACTGGGTCGGATTATAATGTTGTCAGCGATCTGCAGCAATGTGAACGGAGATGTCGAATCGAGCTGCTGGTGGTGATGAGGCGCGCTTGCAGCGTGACATGTTTACACGGGGAGATCAGCTCCCTCCCCATTCTCCAGAGAGTCGAATACAAGTAGAGAGGATATTGAGAGTGGACGATAAAGAAAGGGTGCACGGACGTAATTCGCTTTTCGCAACTTTTCGGATTGATGCGGAATGCCGAGGAGCGAATCCTGTACGTGAGGGAAACGATGATTGGCATTTATGGGCAAGCTACACCAACACAAGGGGAGGCAATGAATAGGATCTTTCCGTCAAGGCCAACATTTCTCGCCCATGCCGAGATCAGCCTGGTGGTGAGCTGCTCTCTCGAGCCGCTGCAGTCCAAGTGCTGTCGGTAGCCCCGCGATGCTGTTTGGGCGGGGATTCCCGATTTTGACCCGGTAACACCGGAGGAACAAAGACATATTTGCAATTCAGGACAGCGAGTGTCTCGGAGGGGGGGGAGAACTTGCGAATGGTGGTGTTCCCGTGGATCTGCTGCCGTCATCCTTCGAGGCTGCGTTGGCCATGGGTTTGCAAGGTGCTGCCTGAGGAATTCTGGTGAATCTTGTAGATGCCGGGGGAATGAATGACCCTGCCGCCGCCGCTGTCCCCGATCACCGGGAGAAACCTCTCTGCAGTCGACCTGACGTGCGGTGGCTCCGGCCCGTGCCATCTGATTGGTCGTCAGCGCGACCTACGCGGCTACGTAACAGATGGAGAGAAAAGCACGGGGAAAGCACAGCGACTGCTGCAGAGTGATCTTCCGGTCTGGTTGGATATCTTGGAAGGAAGGTAGACGGTAAGGGAATAAAGGAACTTTGAATATCATCAAACTGATGGAAAGGATAGTCGGCAAATATGACCTCCACCGTTGGAGTATTGATGTGCTATCGCTTCTCGGCCTTTTGGCTTGGAATATGTGTAGTTTCTGTTCTTATCAGTTTAATCGCTGATATCTCCCGAAGGTGGGAGTGTTTGTATTAAATGGATTTTTGGAGCAGGGAGATGGCTTAAGGGCTTGCTCTGTCCTCTCCATGTATCAGCCTGGTATTGCAGTGTTTCCAGGAATGGTGCACCCAACGCTTACCCAAGTTCAAAAGCAGGTGAATGCAATGTGAATCTCTTGCCTTTGCTAGTTTGCCGTGTTGATGGCAGTCAGTGATTGTTGCATCTATTGTCTTTTCAGTTGCAGGAAACTATCGTCTTTTGTTACGGGTTTTCTGTCTTATGAACCTGCTCTGCAGTTACCTGATGAAGGTGCAGCACGCAGAAAGCCAGGACAGGGGTAACCCCAACGTGCTACAGGGAACATTCTGGAACCAGGGGCCTGCCAGGAAGGTAACTTGCCAATTTAAATGAATGGATTTGCCCTTGTCTGCCGTTTTGGGCTTCTGCGGTCGTTCTTGGAACGTATCCCACCGATGGTACGGCGGTGGCGGGGGGTGGGGTGACTGCTGTAATTTCAAAGAACCCCGTTGGGCTGAAACCTGGTGTTGTGGGATTTTTAACACAGTCAAATCAGGTTGTGGGATCCCATGACTCAGCCAATGTCAAATGGCTATCAGATCAGCCCCCACAGCCCCTTCCCAACCCCCCCGCCTCCCCCCCCACCCCCGAGGCAACAAATTTATCCTAATATTTTCTTGAACAAGAAAGAAATGTCTTTGGTCTGTTTCCTGAATAGAGTGAAACCCCCATCTCTGTTTGTTTCTTCGCAAACTACTGTACGGAAGCGACCTGCTTTAGTAGCTACGTCTGTACGTAAAGATTATTCACGCAGACGATCGCCCAAGGCTGGAACTGGCTTCAGCTCCCTGGTGCCACCAGGCAGCCGTACTAACCACTGATCCACTGTGCCACCCGTACGATTTGGAACGATTTGTCATCATTTGCGGTGCAAGTAGCGAAACAGTTGTCAGTTTGTCAACTGGGTCGGATTATAATGTTGTCAGCGATCTGCAGCAATGTGAACGGAGATGTCGAATCGAGCTGCTGGTGGTGATGAGGCGCGCTTGCAGCGTGACATGTTTACACGGGGAGATCAGCTCCCTCCCCATTCTCCAGAGAGTCGAATACAAGTAGAGAGGATATTGAGAGTGGACGATAAAGAAAGGGTGCACGGACGTAATTCGCTTTTCGCAACTTTTCGGATTGATGCGGAATGCCGAGGAGCGAATCCTGTACGTGAGGGAAACGATGATTGGCATTTATGGGCAAGCTACACCAACACAAGGGGAGGCAATGAATAGGATCTTTCCGTCAAGGCCAACATTTCTCGCCCATGCCGAGATCAGCCTGGTGGTGAGCTGCTCTCTCGAGCCGCTGCAGTCCAAGTGCTGTCGGTAGCCCCGCGATGCTGTTTGGGCGGGGATTCCCGATTTTGACCCGGTAACACCGGAGGAACAAAGACATATTTGCAATTCAGGACAGCGAGTGTCTCGGAGGGGGGGGAGAACTTGCGAATGGTGGTGTTCCCGTGGATCTGCTGCCGTCATCCTTCGAGGCTGCGTTGGCCATGGGTTTGCAAGGTGCTGCCTGAGGAATTCTGGTGAATCTTGTAGATGCCGGGGGAATGAATGACCCTGCCGCCGCCGCTGTCCCCGATCACCGGGAGAAACCTCTCTGCAGTCGACCTGACGTGCGGTGGCTCCGGCCCGTGCCATCTGATTGGTCGTCAGCGCGACCTACGCGGCTACGTAACAGATGGAGAGAAAAGCACGGGGAAAGCACAGCGACTGCTGCAGAGTGATCTTCCGGTCTGGTTGGATATCTTGGAAGGAAGGTAGACGGTAAGGGAATAAAGGAACTTTGAATATCATCAAACTGATGGAAAGGATAGTCGGCAAATATGACCTCCACCGTTGGAGTATTGATGTGCTATCGCTTCTCGGCCTTTTGGCTTGGAATATGTGTAGTTTCTGTTCTTATCAGTTTAATCGCTGATATCTCCCGAAGGTGGGAGTGTTTGTATTAAATGGATTTTTGGAGCAGGGAGATGGCTTAAGGGCTTGCTCTGTCCTCTCCATGTATCAGCCTGGTATTGCAGTGTTTCCAGGAATGGTGCACCCAACGCTTACCCAAGTTCAAAAGCAGGTGAATGCAATGTGAATCTCTTGCCTTTGCTAGTTTGCCGTGTTGATGGCAGTCAGTGATTGTTGCATCTATTGTCTTTTCAGTTGCAGGAAACTATCGTCTTTTGTTACGGGTTTTCTGTCTTATGAACCTGCTCTGCAGTTACCTGATGAAGGTGCAGCACGCAGAAAGCCAGGACAGGGGTAACCCCAACGTGCTACAGGGAACATTCTGGAACCAGGGGCCTGCCAGGAAGGTAACTTGCCAATTTAAATGAATGGATTTGCCCTTGTCTGCCGTTTTGGGCTTCTGCGGTCGTTCTTGGAACGTATCCCACCGATGGTACGGCGGTGGCGGGGGGTGGGGTGACTGCTGTAATTTCAAAGAACCCCGTTGGCCTGAAACCTGGTGTTGTGGGATTTTTAACACAGTCAAATCAGGTTGTGGGATCCCATGACTCAGCCAATGTCAAATGGCTATCAGATCAGCCCCCACAGCCCCTTCCCAACCCCCCCGCCTCCCCCCCCACCCCCGAGGCAACAAATTTATCCTAATATTTTCTTGAACAAGAAAGAAATGTCTTTGGTCTGTTTCCTGAATAGAGTGAAACCCCCATCTCTGTTTGTTTCTTCGCAAACTACTGTACGGAAGCGACCTGCTTTAGTAGCTACGTCTGTACGTAAAGATTATTCACGCAGACGATCGCCCAAGGCTGGAACTGGCTTCAGCTCCCTGGTGCCACCAGGCAGCCGTACTAACCACTGATCCACTGTGCCACCCGTACGATTTGGAACGATTTGTCATCATTTGCGGTGCAAGTAGCGAAACAGTTGTCAGTTTGTCAACTGGGTCGGATTATAATGTTGTCAGCGATCTGCAGCAATGTGAACGGAGATGTCGAATCGAGCTGCTGGTGGTGATGAGGCGCGCTTGCAGCGTGACATGTTTACACGGGGAGATCAGCTCCCTCCCCATTCTCCAGAGAGTCGGATACAAGTAGAGAGGATATTGAGAGTGGACGATAAAGAAAGGGTGCACGGACGTAATTCGCTTTTCGCAACTTTTCGGATTGATGCGGAATGCCGAGGAGCGAATCCTGTACGTGAGGGAAACGATGATTGGCATTTATGGGCAAGCTACACCAACACAAGGGGAGGCAATGAATAGGATCTTTCCGTCAAGGCCAACATTTCTCGCCCATGCCGAGATCAGCCTGGTGGTGAGCTGCTCTCTCGAGCCGCTGCAGTCCAAGTGCTGTCGGTAGCCCCGCGATGCTGTTTGGGCGGGGATTCCCGATTTTGACCCGGTAACACCGGAGGAACAAAGACATATTTGCAATTCAGGACAGCGAGTGTCTCGGAGGGGGGGGGAGAACTTGCGAATGGTGGTGTTCCCGTGGATCTGCTGCCGTCATCCTTCGAGGCTGCGTTGGCCATGGGTTTGCAAGGTGCTGCCTGAGGAATTCTGGTGAATCTTGTAGATGCCGGGGGAATGAATGACCCTGCCGCCGCCGCTGTCCCCGATCACCGGGAGAAACCTCTCTGCAGTCGACCTGACGTGCGGTGGCTCCGGCCCGTGCCATCTGATTGGTCGTCAGCGCGACCTACGCGGCTACGTAACAGATGGAGAGAAAAGCACGGGGAAAGCACAGCGACTGCTGCAGAGTGATCTTCCGGTCTGGTTGGATATCTTGGAAGGAAGGTAGACGGTAAGGGAATAAAGGAACTTTGAATATCATCAAACTGATGGAAAGGATAGTCGGCAAATATGACCTCCACCGTTGGAGTATTAATGTGCTATCGCTTCTCGGCCTTTTGGCTTGGAATATGTGTAGTTTCTGTTCTTATCAGTTTAATCGCTGATATCTCCCGAAGGTGGGAGTGTTTGTATTAAATGGATTTTTGGAGCAGGGAGATGGCTTAAGGGCTTGCTCTGTCCTCTCCATGTATCAGCCTGGTATTGCAGTGTTTCCAGGAATGGTGCACCCAACGCTTACCCAAGTTCAAAAGCAGGTGAATGCAATGTGAATCTCTTGCCTTTGCTAGTTTGCCGTGTTGATGGCAGTCAGTGATTGTTGCATCTATTGTCTTTTCAGTTGCAGGAAACTATCGTCTTTTGTTACGGGTTTTCTGTCTTATGAACCTGCTCTGCAGTTACCTGATGAAGGTGCAGCACGCAGAAAGCCAGGACAGGGGTAACCCCAACGTGCTACAGGGAACATTCTGGAACCAGGGGCCTGCCAGGAAGGTAACTTGCCAATTTAAATGAATGGATTTGCCCTTGTCTGCCGTTTTGGGCTTCTGCGGTCGTTCTTGGAACGTATCCCACCGATGGTACGGCGGTGGCGGGGGGTGGGGTGACTGCTGTAATTTCAAAGAACCCCGTTGGGCTGAAACCTGGTGTTGTGGGATTTTTAACACAGTCAAATCAGGTTGTGGGATCCCATGACTCAGCCAATGTCAAATGGCTATCAGATCAGCCCCCACAGCCCCTTCCCAACCCCCCCGCCTCCCCCCCCACCCCCGAGGCAACAAATTTATCCTAATATTTTCTTGAACAAGAAAGAAATGTCTTTGGTCTGTTTCCTGAATAGAGTGAAACCCCCATCTCTGTTTGTTTCTTCGCAAACTACTGTACGGAAGCGACCTGCTTTAGTAGCTACGTCTGTACGTAAAGATTATTCACGCAGACGATCGCCCAAGGCTGGAACTGGCTTCAGCTCCCTGGTGCCACCAGGCAGCCGTACTAACCACTGATCCACTGTGCCACCCGTACGATTTGGAACGATTTGTCATCATTTGCGGTGCAAGTAGCGAAACAGTTGTCAGTTTGTCAACTGGGTCGGATTATAATGTTGTCAGCGATCTGCAGCAATGTGAACGGAGATGTCGAATCGAGCTGCTGGTGGTGATGAGGCGCGCTTGCAGCGTGACATGTTTACACGGGGAGATCAGCTCCCTCCCCATTCTCCAGAGAGTCGAATACAAGTAGAGAGGATATTGAGAGTGGACGATAAAGAAAGGGTGCACGGACGTAATTCGCTTTTCGCAACTTTTCGGATTGATGCGGAATGCCGAGGAGCGAATCCTGTACGTGAGGGAAACGATGATTGGCATTTATGGGCAAGCTACACCAACACAAGGGGAGGCAATGAATAGGATCTTTCCGTCAAGGCCAACATTTCTCGCCCATGCCGAGATCAGCCTGGTGGTGAGCTGCTCTCTCGAGCCGCTGCAGTCCAAGTGCTGTCGGTAGCCCCGCGATGCTGTTTGGGCGGGGATTCCCGATTTTGACCCGGTAACACCGGAGGAACAAAGACATATTTGCAATTCAGGACAGCGAGTGTCTCGGAGGGGGGGGAGAACTTGCGAATGGTGGTGTTCCCGTGGATCTGCTGCCGTCATCCTTCGAGGCTGCGTTGGCCATGGGTTTGCAAGGTGCTGCCTGAGGAATTCTGGTGAATCTTGTAGATGCCGGGGGAATGAATGACCCTGCCGCCGCCGCTGTCCCCGATCACCGGGAGAAACCTCTCTGCAGTCGACCTGACGTGCGGTGGCTCCGGCCCGTGCCATCTGATTGGTCGTCAGCGCGACCTACGCGGCTACGTAACAGATGGAGAGAAAAGCACGGGGAAAGCACAGCGACTGCTGCAGAGTGATCTTCCGGTCTGGTTGGATATCTTGGAAGGAAGGTAGACGGTAAGGGAATAAAGGAACTTTGAATATCATCAAACTGATGGAAAGGATAGTCGGCAAATATGACCTCCACCGTTGGAGTATTGATGTGCTATCGCTTCTCGGCCTTTTGGCTTGGAATATGTGTAGTTTCTGTTCTTATCAGTTTAATCGCTGATATCTCCCGAAGGTGGGAGTGTTTGTATTAAATGGATTTTTGGAGCAGGGAGATGGCTTAAGGGCTTGCTCTGTCCTCTCCATGTATCAGCCTGGTATTGCAGTGTTTCCAGGAATGGTGCACCCAACGCTTACCCAAGTTCAAAAGCAGGTGAATGCAATGTGAATCTCTTGCCTTTGCTAGTTTGCCGTGTTGATGGCAGTCAGTGATTGTTGCATCTATTGTCTTTTCAGTTGCAGGAAACTATCGTCTTTTGTTACGGGTTTTCTGTCTTATGAACCTGCTCTGCAGTTACCTGATGAAGGTGCAGCACGCAGAAAGCCAGGACAGGGGTAACCCCAACGTGCTACAGGGAACATTCTGGAACCAGGGGCCTGCCAGGAAGGTAACTTGCCAATTTAAATGAATGGATTTGCCCTTGTCTGCCGTTTTGGGCTTCTGCGGTCGTTCTTGGAACGTATCCCACCGATGGTACGGCGGTGGCGGGGGGTGGGGTGACTGCTGTAATTTCAAAGAACCCCGTTGGGCTGAAACCTGGTGTTGTGGGATTTTTAACACAGTCAAATCAGGTTGTGGGATCCCATGACTCAGCCAATGTCAAATGGCTATCAGATCAGCCCCCACAGCCCCTTCCCAACCCCCCCGCCTCCCCCCCCACCCCCGAGGCAACAAATTTATCCTAATATTTTCTTGAACAAGAAAGAAATGTCTTTGGTCTGTTTCCTGAATAGAGTGAAACCCCCATCTCTGTTTGTTTCTTCGCAAACTACTGTACGGAAGCGACCTGCTTTAGTAGCTACGTCTGTACGTAAAGATTATTCACGCAGACGATCGCCCAAGGCTGGAACTGGCTTCAGCTCCCTGGTGCCACCAGGCAGCCGTACTAACCACTGATCCACTGTGCCACCCGTACGATTTGGAACGATTTGTCATCATTTGCGGTGCAAGTAGCGAAACAGTTGTCAGTTTGTCAACTGGGTCGGATTATAATGTTGTCAGCGATCTGCAGCAATGTGAACGGAGATGTCGAATCGAGCTGCTGGTGGTGATGAGGCGCGCTTGCAGCGTGACATGTTTACACGGGGAGATCAGCTCCCTCCCCATTCTCCAGAGAGTCGAATACAAGTAGAGAGGATATTGAGAGTGGACGATAAAGAAAGGGTGCACGGACGTAATTCGCTTTTCGCAACTTTTCGGATTGATGCGGAATGCCGAGGAGCGAATCCTGTACGTGAGGGAAACGATGATTGGCATTTATGGGCAAGCTACACCAACACAAGGGGAGGCAATGAATAGGATCTTTCCGTCAAGGCCAACATTTCTCGCCCATGCCGAGATCAGCCTGGTGGTGAGCTGCTCTCTCGAGCCGCTGCAGTCCAAGTGCTGTCGGTAGCCCCGCGATGCTGTTTGGGCGGGGATTCCCGATTTTGACCCGGTAACACCGGAGGAACAAAGACATATTTGCAATTCAGGACAGCGAGTGTCTCGGAGGGGGGGGAGAACTTGCGAATGGTGGTGTTCCCGTGGATCTGCTGCCGTCATCCTTCGAGGCTGCGTTGGCCATGGGTTTGCAAGGTGCTGCCTGAGGAATTCTGGTGAATCTTGTAGATGCCGGGGGAATGAATGACCCTGCCGCCGCCGCTGTCCCCGATCACCGGGAGAAACCTCTCTGCAGTCGACCTGACGTGCGGTGGCTCCGGCCCGTGCCATCTGATTGGTCGTCAGCGCGACCTACGCGGCTACGTAACAGATGGAGAGAAAAGCACGGGGAAAGCACAGCGACTGCTGCAGAGTGATCTTCCGGTCTGGTTGGATATCTTGGAAGGAAGGTAGACGGTAAGGGAATAAAGGAACTTTGAATATCATCAAACTGATGGAAAGGATAGTCGGCAAATATGACCTCCACCGTTGGAGTATTGATGTGCTATCGCTTCTCGGCCTTTTGGCTTGGAATATGTGTAGTTTCTGTTCTTATCAGTTTAATCGCTGATATCTCCCGAAGGTGGGAGTGTTTGTATTAAATGGATTTTTGGAGCAGGGAGATGGCTTAAGGGCTTGCTCTGTCCTCTCCATGTATCAGCCTGGTATTGCAGTGTTTCCAGGAATGGTGCACCCAACGCTTACCCAAGTTCAAAAGCAGGTGAATGCAATGTGAATCTCTTGCCTTTGCTAGTTTGCCGTGTTGATGGCAGTCAGTGATTGTTGCATCTATTGTCTTTTCAGTTGCAGGAAACTATCGTCTTTTGTTACGGGTTTTCTGTCTTATGAACCTGCTCTGCAGTTACCTGATGAAGGTGCAGCACGCAGAAAGCCAGGACAGGGGTAACCCCAACGTGCTACAGGGAACATTCTGGAACCAGGGGCCTGCCAGGAAGGTAACTTGCCAATTTAAATGAATGGATTTGCCCTTGTCTGCCGTTTTGGGCTTCTGCGGTCGTTCTTGGAACGTATCCCACCGATGGTACGGCGGTGGCGGGGGGTGGGGTGACTGCTGTAATTTCAAAGAACCCCGTTGGCCTGAAACCTGGTGTTGTGGGATTTTTAACACAGTCAAATCAGGTTGTGGGATCCCATGACTCAGCCAATGTCAAATGGCTATCAGATCAGCCCCCACAGCCCCTTCCCAACCCCCCCGCCTCCCCCCCCACCCCCGAGGCAACAAATTTATCCTAATATTTTCTTGAACAAGAAAGAAATGTCTTTGGTCTGTTTCCTGAATAGAGTGAAACCCCCATCTCTGTTTGTTTCTTCGCAAACTACTGTACGGAAGCGACCTGCTTTAGTAGCTACGTCTGTACGTAAAGATTATTCACGCAGACGATCGCCCAAGGCTGGAACTGGCTTCAGCTCCCTGGTGCCACCAGGCAGCCGTACTAACCACTGATCCACTGTGCCACCCGTACGATTTGGAACGATTTGTCATCATTTGCGGTGCAAGTAGCGAAACAGTTGTCAGTTTGTCAACTGGGTCGGATTATAATGTTGTCAGCGATCTGCAGCAATGTGAACGGAGATGTCGAATCGAGCTGCTGGTGGTGATGAGGCGCGCTTGCAGCGTGACATGTTTACACGGGGAGATCAGCTCCCTCCCCATTCTCCAGAGAGTCGGATACAAGTAGAGAGGATATTGAGAGTGGACGATAAAGAAAGGGTGCACGGACGTAATTCGCTTTTCGCAACTTTTCGGATTGATGCGGAATGCCGAGGAGCAAATCCTGTACGTGAGGGAAACGATGATTGGCATTTATGGGCAAGCTACACCAACACAAGGGGAGGCAATGAATAGGATCTTTCCGTCAAGGCCAACATTTCTCACCCATGCCGAGATCAGCCTGGTGGTGAGCTGCTCTCTCGAACCGCTGCAGTCCAAGTGCTGTCGGTAGCCCCGCGATGCTGTTTGGGCGGGGATTCCCGATTTTGACCCGGTAACACCGGAGGAACAAAGACATATTTGCAATTCAGGACAGCGAGTGTCTCGGAGGGGGGGGGAGAACTTGCGAATGGTGGTGTTCCCGTGGATCTGCTGCCGTCATCCTTCGAGGCTGCGTTGGCCATGGGTTTGCAAGGTGCTGCCTGAGGAATTCTGGTGAATCTTGTAGATGCCGGGGGAATGAATGACCCTGCCGGGGGAATGAATGACCCTGCCGCCGCCGCTGTCCCCGATCACCGGGAGAAACCTCTCTGCAGTCGACCTGACGTGCGGTGGCTCCGGCCCGTGCCATCTGATTGGTCGTCAGCGCGACCTACGCGGCTACGTAACAGATGGAGAGAAAAGCACGGGGAAAGCACAGCGACTGCTGCAGAGTGATCTTCCGGTCTGGTTGGATATCTTGGAAGGAAGGTAGACGGTAAGGGAATAAAGGAACTTTGAATATCATCAAACTGATGGAAAGGATAGTCGGCAAATATGACCTCCACCGTTGGAGTATTAATGTGCTATCGCTTCTCGGCCTTTTGGCTTGGAATATGTGTAGTTTCTGTTCTTATCAGTTTAATCGCTGATATCTCCCGAAGGTGGGAGTGTTTGTATTAAATGGATTTTTGGAGCAGGGAGATGGCTTAAGGGCTTGCTCTGTCCTCTCCATGTATCAGCCTGGTATTGCAGTGTTTCCAGGAATGGTGCACCCAACGCTTACCCAAGTTCAAAAGCAGGTGAATGCAATGTGAATCTCTTGCCTTTGCTAGTTTGCCGTGTTGATGGCAGTCAGTGATTGTTGCATCTATTGTCTTTTCAGTTGCAGGAAACTATCGTCTTTTGTTACGGGTTTTCTGTCTTATGAACCTGCTCTGCAGTTACCTGATGAAGGTGCAGCACGCAGAAAGCCAGGACAGGGGTAACCCCAACGTGCTACAGGGAACATTCTGGAACCAGGGGCCTGCCAGGAAGGTAACTTGCCAATTTAAATGAATGGATTTGCCCTTGTCTGCCGTTTTGGGCTTCTGCGGTCGTTCTTGGAACGTATCCCACCGATGGTACGGCGGTGGCGGGGGGTGGGGTGACTGCTGTAATTTCAAAGAACCCCGTTGGCCTGAAACCTGGTGTTGTGGGATTTTTAACACAGTCAAATCAGGTTGTGGGATCCCATGACTCAGCCAATGTCAAATGGCTATCAGATCAGCCCCCACAGCCCCTTCCCAACCCCCCCGCCTCCCCCCCCACCCCCGAGGCAACAAATTTATCCTAATATTTTCTTGAACAAGAAAGAAATGTCTTTAGTCTGTTTCCTGAATAGAGTGAAACCCCCATCTCTGTTTGTTTCTTCGCAAACTACTGTACGGAAGCGACCTGCTTTAGTAGCTACGTCTGTACGTAAAGATTATTCACGCAGACGATCGCCCAAGGCTGGAACTGGCTTCAGCTCCCTGGTGCCACCAGGCAGCCGTACTAACCACTGATCCACTGTGCCACCCGTACGATTTGGAACGATTTGTCATCATTTGCGGTGCAAGTAGCGAAACAGTTGTCAGTTTGTCAACTGGGTCGGATTATAATGTTGTCAGCGATCTGCAGCAATGTGAACGGAGATGTCGAATCAAGCTGCTGGTGGTGATGAGGCGCGCTTGCAGCGTGACATGTTTACACGGGGAGATCAGCTCCCTCCCCATTCTCCAGAGAGTCGGATACAAGTAGAGAGGATATTGAGAGTGGACGATAAAGAAAGGGTGCACGGACGTAATTCGCTTTTCGCAACTTTTCGGATTGATGCGGAATGCCGAGGAGCGAATCCTGTACGTGAGGGAAACGATGATTGGCATTTATGGGCAAGCTACACCAACACAAGGGGAGGCAATGAATAGGATCTTTCCGTCAAGGCCAACATTTCTCGCCCATGCCGAGATCAGCCTGGTGGTGAGCTGCTCTCTCGAACCGCTGCAGTCCAAGTGCTGTCGGTAGCCCCGCGATGCTGTTTGGGCGGGGATTCCCGATTTTGACCCGGTAACACCGGAGGAACAAAGACATATTTGCAATTCAGGACAGCGAGTGTCTCGGGGGGTGGGGAGGGGGGAGAACTTGCGAATGGTGGTGTTCCTGTGGATCTGCTGCCGTCATCCTTCGAGGCTGCGTTGGCCATGGGTTTGCAAGGTGCTGCCTGAGGAATTCTGGTGAATCTTGTAGATGCCGGGGGAATGAATGACCCTGCCGGGGGAATGAATGACCCTGCCGCCGCCGCTGTCCCCGTTCACCGGGAGAAACCTCTCTGCAGTCGACCTGACGTGCGGTGGCTCCGGCCCGTGCCATCTGATTGGTCGTCAGCGCGACCTACGCGGCTACGTAACAGATGGACAGAAAAGCACGGGGAAAGCACAGCGACTGCTGCAGAGTGATCTTCCGGTCTGGTTGGATATCTTGGAAGGAAGGTAGACGGTAAGGGAATAAAGGAACTTTGAATATCATCAAACTGATGGAAAGGATAGTCGGCAAATATGACCTCCACCGTTGGAGTATTAATGTGCTATCGCTTCTCGGCCTTTTGGCTTGGAATATGTGTAGTTTCTGTTCTGGTTTCTCTTCAGAGAGTATAAATCTTTCGCCTTTCGTATGGTTTGTTCCTGGTCATTATCTGAAGATTCTTGGAATATGTGTAGTTCCTGAGGTCCAGAGGAAGAGATTCTGCTCGAGAGCTGCAGGTTTGACGCTGCAGAAGTGCGCTGGCGGGAGAAAAACCAAGGGGTTCGTGTTGCGAGTCGTTGGAGCTGCTGGAGACCATCGCTGGATCGTGATTGGCCGCTGGAGGATCGTTTGGTTGTGCTGACCTGCTATTGGTGGATCTTTATGCTGGCTTCGGCCTAACGCCAATTCAGGTATCAGCCAACCTCAGAGCTATGGCCTCAGCAGCCGCTCGCAGCCCTGGCCAGGGCATTCGCAACACAGTCAGGGTGACTGTGAAGAAGGTGGAGGAGCACACACCGGTCGATCGGACGGTGTTTGTGAAGAAGGTTTTGCTGGAGTGCTGTGGGTTTGCAGCAGCGGACGTGTACTGCCTGCAGGATTTCCCTGGGGCAGGCTACTTCGACGTGACCTTCAGGAGCGTGAAGCATTGTGAGCAGCTCCTGAAGGTCTTCAAGGAGAAGGAAGGGGAACCTCTGTTCTCCATCTTGTCGGCGGTCCCGTTGTGTGTGCTTCCTGCGCAGAGGAGTCGGGTTGTGACAATCCAAATGTACAACCCTTACGTCCCAGCGGCAGATGTTCTCACCTTCTTGAAGAGGTATGTCCAGGTGGAAGGCGAAAGCACCGATGTGGTCGATCCTTTCGGGATCTGGACCAGTAAGCGGCAGGTCAAGGTAACCCTGAGGGTCGATGGCAGCGGGAACATCCTCCACCCACCCTCCAGCTTCGCCATCGGAGGAAGCAGAGGTTACCTGACGTACGCAGGGCAGCCGAAGGTGTGCCGAACCTGCGGGAGGTCAGGCCACATGGCGGCCGACTGTAAGGTGACTGTATGCCGAAATTGCAAACAGGAAGGCCACCTGACCAAGGATTGCAAGGAGGCCAAGAACTGTAACCTGTGCGGAGAGGCGGGCCACATGTACAAGGCCTGTCCAAGACGAGGAGCCGCCACTTACGCACAGATGGCCAGAGGTGGCAACACGAGCCGGGGACCGCCAAAGCACAGCAGGGCACCACAAGATAGCACGGAAACGGTGCCTGGAGACACCCAGAAGGAAGAGCAGGCGGTAGCGGAGCAGACGGCAGACAGCGGGGAGGTACAGCAGCCGATCCAAGCTCCTTCAAGGCAGACGGAGGAAATGGAAGAGGAGGAATCAAAGGAGGCAGATGACTGGATCACAGTCAGAAATAGGAAGAGGAAACCTGTCTCGGGCCCCAAAGCCACCCAGAGAAGGGGGAAACGACACCTCCAAGCCGAGGATACAGGCAGCTCTTCTGATGGTGAGGACGGGCGCAAGAAGGGTCGCCACCAGAGGAAGAGACAGAGCGCCATGGGGAGAAAGGAGGGCAGCACCACCCAAGAAGGGAAAGACGATCCCTCTGTGGGGATGGGTAAAGGCCTCCCCCTACCCGGTGAGAACCAAGAGGTGTCCACCGGCCCACAGCTCCAGGTAACTGGGAGCAGCGGTCCTGTGACAGCCCCACTGTCAGATGGAGAACTGGACGGTGCGGACCCTGGGCTTGACACAAAGACACCGGAGCGGGGAAATGGCTCCAGCGTGGAGCCGGACAGCTACCTCAGCCCTGGGATGGTCCAGCAGTTTGCCGTCACCACGGGGATGCACGCAGCTACCCCAGAGGAGCAAGACCAGCAGCAAATGGACACTATTAACCTTGTAAATTGTTAAAATGGGGTTTAAAGTTGCCAGCATCAATGTGCGTAGCATCAAATCGGCTACGCGATGTGTTTCAACGATGGCCTTCCTGGCCAGCGTTAAAGCCGACCTCCTGTTTCTGCAGGAGTGTGGGATACCGCACCTCAGCAGCTACAGGAGATGGTCGAGCTTGTGGGCCCATGGGCAGTCAGTTTGGTCGGGGGGCAACGATAGCCGCGCCTCCGGCCTGGGTATCCTGTTGCGAGGAAGCAACTTCACCATCTCCGAGGTTAAGGAGGTGGTGGGCGGGCGCCTCCTCGTCGCCGACGTTATGTACAGGAATGCTCCCCTGAGACTGATCAATGTGTACGCCCCAGTGGGTAAGAGTGAACGGTTGGCCGTCCTGCAGCAGCTTCCACTGTTGCTGGCTACGTCCAGGCCGGTCATTCTGGCCGGAGACTTCAACTGTATCATTGATGCAGATGGACGATCCGGCGGGGGGGACAGTAAACTGGACGCCACGTCCAGAGCCCTGATGGACGCGGTAAAAGATGCCAAGCTGCACGACGTCTTCAGCACCCCTGCAGACGGAGCGCAGCGTAGATACACCTGGTCACGGGCAGACGGGTCTATCCGCTCAAGGATAGATTACCTGTTTGTGTCCCGAACGCTCTCGGTCAGATCCACCGACGTCAAGCCGGTGTTCTTCTCTGACCACTGCCTCCTGCTGGCCGACTGTCACCTACAGGACGAGCAGCGGGCGGGTAAGGGAACGTGGAAGCTGAACACTAAGCTGTTGACCCCGGGAAACATTGAGGAGCTCAAGAGGGACTACGCAGGTTGGAGAACCGTGAAGCCCCTCTTTGAGTCTCCAGCAGACTGGTGGGAAACAGTTAAAGGGAACATCAAGAGGTTCTTCATCCTCAAAGGTGTTCAGGAGGCGAGAGAGAGGCGGGGAAAACTGTCCCAGCTCCAGGAAAGTATGCAGAACCTGCTCCTGCTGCAGACGATGGGGGTCGATGTCACGGAGGACCTCAAGGAGGTGAAGGGCCAGCAAGCCTCGCTCTTTGCCTCAGAGGCCTCCAAGATAATCTTCCGGTCCAGGGTCCGCTCGGTGGAGCAGGACGAGACGTGCTCACGTTTCTTCTTCCAGAAGGTGCACAAAGAGAGCTCTGTGCTCAGCAGCCTGAAGGAAGAAGACGGCTCGACAACGTCATCTCAGGCTGACGTCATGAGGATCAGTAAATCCTTCTATGCCAGTCTGTATGACGCGAAGCCGACCGACAGCGCGGCCTCCCAGTCGTTCCTGTCGTCTATCACGGAGGTCTTAGACGACAGAACACGCGAGAGGCTGGACCAGCCGCTATCTCTGGACGAGCTGACCAAGGCCCTCGAGTCCTTCGAAAAGAATAAAACTCCCGGAAGCGATGGCTTACCGGTCGAGCTCTATTCCGCTCTGTGGGACTTGATTGGCCAGGACCTGCTGGAGGTGTATGTCAGTATGCTTCGGGCAGGTACCATGAGCGAATCCATGAGGAAAGGCATCATCACCCTCATCTATAAGCGGAAGGGGGAGAGCGAGGAACTCAAAAATTGGAGACCGATCACACTGTTGAATGCAGATTACAAAATCCTGTCAAAGGTAATTGCCAACCGGGTCAGGTCTGCTCTGGGGTCGGTGATTCACCCTGACCAAACCTGTGCTGTGCCAGGCAGGAAGATCGCTGAGAGTCTCGCACTCCTCAGGGATACGATCGCCTACGTGCAGGACAGAGGGTTGGACGCCTGCCTGATCAGCCTGGACCAGGAGAAAGCCTTTGACAGGATATCACACATGTATATGAGAGATGTTCTCTCCAAAATGGGCTTTGGGGAGGGAATCTGCAATTGGATCAGACTGCTCTACACCAACATTGTCAGTGCAGTCTCAATCAATGGGTGGGAATCAGATAGCTTCCCAGTCAGATCTGGAGTAAGGCAGGGCTGCCCTCTCTCTCCTGCCTTGTTTGTGTGCTGCATAGAGCCATTTGCCGAGTCCATCAGGAAGGATGCGAGCCTGAGAGGGGTGACTATTCCGGGCAGCGGGGGCCTGCAGGTTAAGGCCTCCCTGTACATGGATGACGTCGCCGTTTTCTGCTCGGATCCGCTGTCCGTGCGCAGACTCATGTGCATTTGTGACCAGTTCGAACGGGCCTCGGGGGCCAAGGTAAACCGAGGCAAGAGCGAGGCCATGCTCTTCGGGAACTGGGCCGACCAATCCTCGATCCCCTTCACCGTCAGGACCGACCACCTGAAGGTGCTGGGTATTTGGTTCGGGGGGGCTGGGGCGTGCGCCAAGTCTTGGGAGGAGCGTATCAGTAAAGTGAGGCAGAAACTGGGCAGATGGAGGCTACGGTCGCTCTCCATCACGGGAAAAAACCTGGTCATCAGGTGTGAGGCACTGTCATTGCTGTTGTACGTGGCACAGGTCTGGCCTATTCCCAGAACCTGCGCCGCTGCAGTCGCCCGGGCCATCTTCCAGTTCATATGGAGTTCAAAGATGGACCGGGTCCGAAGGGACTCACTGTACAAAGATCTGGGCAACGGGGGAAAAAATACACCCAATGCCACCCTCACCCTGATGGCCACCTTTGTGTGTGGCTGCATCAAGCTGTGCGTGGATCCCCGGTACGCAAACACCAAGTGTCACTACGTACTGAGGTTCTACCTGTCCCCGGTGTTGCGAAGGATGGGCCTGGCCTCGCTGCCGCGGAACGCTCCGAGTAGTTGGACCGTTCCGTACCACCTGTCCTTCGTGGAGAAATTTCTGAAGAAAAACACCTTTGACCACAAGTCCATCAGGAAGTGGTCAGCACGTAGCGTCCTCGAGACCCTTCGGGAAAAGGAGAGGGCGGATCCTGTTGAGTGGTTCCCTGAGCAGACTGTCAAAGCAATTTGGCAGAATGCCTCATCGCCAGAACTTTCCAACAAGCACCAAGACATGGCTTGGCTGGTGGTGAGAAGGGCTCTACCTGTGAGATCGTTTATGCACGCCCGGACTCTCAGCCGCACCGCACGCTGCCCTCGAAGCGGCTGCGGGGGGGACGAGACTGTCACACACCTCCTTCTGGAATGTGCCTATGCAGAGGAAGTCTGGAGAGGAATGCAGTGGTATTTGTCGAGGTTCGTCCCGAGCAGCGCCGTGACGCGGGACTCCGTGCTCTACGGCCTGTTCCCCGGGACGCACACCGAGACGAACATCAACTGCGCCTGGAGGATCATCAACTCGGTGAAGGACGCTCTCTGGGCGGTCCGAAACCTGTTGATCTTCCAGCTGAAGGAGTTGACCCCGACTGAGTGTTGCAGACTGGCACATTCCAAGGTCCAGGACTACGTGTTGAGGGACGCGCTGAAGCTTGGGGCAGCTGCCGCCAAGGCGCGGTGGGGAAAGACCACCGTTTAACATCTGCCTGTCGATAGAAAAGCAGGGGGCCCATGCAGTCATTTGGGCTCTGCTGTCGCCTCAGCTCAATATATGAGTGAGAGATGCACTGATCTGTATGGAATAATGACAATTCGGAGCTGTGTATGTAAATGTGGAAATATGAATGGCATTACCTAATGTACAGTGTATCAAATTATTCTATGCATATTTTATGAATAAAGTATATTTTTGAAATAAAAAAAAGTTTCTGTTCTTATCAGTTTAATCGCTGATATCTCCCGAAGGTGGGAGTGTTTGTATTAAATGGATTTTTGGAGCAGGGAGATGGCTTAAGGGCTTGCTCTGTCCTCTCCATGTATCAGCCTGGTATTGCAGTGTTTCCAGGAATGGTGCACCCAACGCCTACCCAAGTTCAAAAGCAGGTGAATGCAATGTGAATCTCTTGCCTTTGCTAGTTTGCCGTGTTGATGGCAGTCAGTGATTGTTGCATCTATTGTCTTTTCAGTTGCAGGAAACTATCGTCTTTTGTTACGGGTTTCCTGTCTTATGAACCTGCTCTGCAGTTACCTGATGAAGGTGCAGCACGCTGAAAGCCAGGACAGGGGTAACCCCAACGTGCTACAGGGAACATTCTGGAACCAGGGGCCTGCCAGGAAGGTAACTTGCCAATTTAAATGAATGGATTTGCCCTTGTCTGCCGTTTTGGGCTTCTGCGGTCGTTCTTGGAACGTATCCCACCGATGGTACGGCGGTGGCGGGGGGTGGGGTGACTGCTGTAATTTCAAAGAACCCCGTTGGGCTGAAACCTGGTGTTGTGGGATTTTTAACACAGTCAAATCAGGTTGTGGGATCCCATGACTCAGCCAATGTCAAATGGCTATCAGATCAGCCCCCACAGCCCCTTCCCAACCCCCCCGCCTCCCCCCCACCCCCGAGGCAACAAATTTATCCTAATATTTTCTTGAACAAGAAAGAAATGTCTTTAGTCTGTTTCCTGAATAGAGTGAAACCCCCATCTCTGTTTGTTTCTTCGCAAACGACTGTACGGAAGCGACCTGCTTTAGTAGCTACGTCTGCACGTAAAGATTATTCACGCAGACGATCGCCCAAGGCTGGAACTGGCTTCAGCTCCCTGGTGCCACCAGGCAGCCGTACTAACCACTGATCCACTGTGCCACCCGTACGATTTGGAACGATTTGTCATCATTTGCGGTGCAAGTAGCGAAACAGTTGTCAGTTTGTCAACTGGGTCGGATTATAATGTTGTCAGCGATCTGCAGCAATGTGAACGGAGATGTCGAATCGAGCTGCTGGTGGTGATGAGGCGCGCTTGCAGCGTGACATGTTTACACGGGGAGATCAGCTCCCTCCCCATTCTCCACAGAGAGTCGGATTCAAGTAGAGAGGATATTGAAAGTGGACGATAAAGAAAGGGTGCACGGACGTAATTCGCTTTTCGCAACTTTTCGGATTGATGCGGAATGCCGAGGAGCGAATCCTGTACGTGAGGGAAACGATGATTGGCATTTATGGGCAAGCTACACCAACACAAGGGGAGGCAATGAATAGGATCTTTCCGTCAAGGCCAACATTTCTCGCCCATGCCGAGATCAGCCTGGTGGTGAGCTGCTCTCTCGAACCGCTGCAGTCCAAGTGCTGTCGGTAGCCCCGCGATGCTGTTTGGGCGGGGATTCCCGATTTTGACCCGGTAACACCGGAGGAACAAAGTCATATTTGCAATTCAGGACAGCGAGTGTCTCGGGGGGGAGGGGGAGAACTTGCGAATGGTGGTGTTCCCGTGGATCTGCTGCCGTCATCCTTCGAGGCTGCGTTGGCCATGGGTTTGCAAGGTGCTGCCTGAGGAATTCTGGTGAATCTTGTAGATGCCGGGGGAATGAATGACCCTGCCGCCGCCGCTGTCCCCGATCACCGGGAGAAACCTCTCTGCAGTCGACCTGACGTGCGGTGGCTCCGGCCCGTGCCATCTGATTGGTCGTCAGCGCGACCTACGCGGCTACGTAACAGATGGAGAGAAAAGCACGGGGAAAGCACAGCGACTGCTGCAGAGTGATCTTCCGGTCTGGTTGGATATCTTGGAAGGAAGGTAGACGGTAAGGGAATAAAGGAACTTTGAATATCATCAAACTGATGGAAAGGATAGTCGGCAAATATGACCTCCACCGTTGGAGTATTGATGTGCTATCGCTTCTCGGCCTTTTGGCTAAGATCAAGTGTCTGTTCTTATCAGGACAGGTGTCGAGTTGCGAGTCATCAGAGCTAGTGGAGAGACCATCGCTGGATCGTGATTGGACGTTGGAGGATCGTTTGGTTGTGCTGACCTGCTATTGGTGGATCTTCATGCTGGCTTCGGCCTAACGCCAATTCAGGGACCAGCCAATCTTGGAGCCATGGCCTCAGCAGCCATTCGCAGCCCTGGCCAGGGCATTCGCAACACAGTCAGGGTGACTGTGAAGAAGGTGGAGGAGCACACACCGGTCGATCGGACGGTGTTTGTGAAGAAGGTCTTGCTGGAGTGCTGTGGGTTTGCAGCAGCGGATGTGTACTGCCTGCAGGATTTCCCTGGGGCAGGCTACTTCGACGTGACCTTCAGGAGCGTGAAGCATTGTGAGCAGCTCCTGAAGGTCTTCAAGGAGAAGGAAGGGGAACCTCTGTTCTCCATCTTGTCGGCGGTCCCGTTGTGTGTGCTTCCTGCGCAGAGAAGTCGGGTTGTTACAATCCAAATGTACAACCCCTACGTCCCAGCGGCAGATGTTCTCACCTTCTTGAAGAGGTATGTCCAGGTTGAAGGAGAAAGCACTGATGTCGTTGATCCTTTCGGGATCTGGACAAGTAAAAGACAGGTCAAGGTAACCCTGAGGGTCGATGGCAGCGGGAACATCCTCCACCCACCCTCCAGCTTCGCAATTGGAGGGAGCAGAGGCTACCTGACGTACGCAGGGCAGCCGAAGGTGTGCCGAACCTGCGGGAGGTCAGGCCACATGGCGGCCGACTGCAAGGTGACCGTATGCCGAAATTGCAAGCAGGAAGGCCACCTGACCAAGGATTGTAAGGAGGCCAAGAACTGTAACCTGTGCGGAGAGGCGGGCCACATGTACAAGGCCTGCCCAAGACGAGGAGCCGCTACCTACGCACAGATGGCCGGAGGTAGCAACACGAATACGAGCCGCGGACCAACAAAGGCGAGGAAGGCAAATGAAAATAGCGTGGAAACGGTGCCTGGAGGCACCCAGAAGGAAGAGCAGGCAGTAGCGGAGCAGACGGCAGACAGCGGGGAGGTGCAGCAGCCGATCCAAGCTCCGTCAATGCAGTCAGAGGAAATGGAAGAGGAGGAATCAAAGGATGCAGAGGACTGGATCACAGTAAAAAACAGGAAGAGGAAACCTCTTGGGGGCCCCAAAGCCACCCAGCGAAGGGGAAAGCGACACCTACAAGGCGAAGACGCATGCAGCTCTTCCGATGGTGAGGATGGGCGCAAGAAGGGTCGTCATCAGAGGAAGAGGCAGAGCGTTGTGAGGAGAAAGGAGGGCAGCACCGCCCAGGAAGGAAAGGACGATCCCTCTGAGGGGACGGGTAATGGCCTCCCCCTACCCGGTGAGAACCAGGAGGTACTCACCGGCCCACAGCTCCAGGTATCTGGGAGCAGCGGTCCTATGACAGCCCTGCTGTCAGACGGAGAACTGGTCAGTGCGGACCACGGGCCCGACACGAAGACAACAGAGTGGGGTAATGGCTCCAGCGCGGAGCTGGACAGTTACCTCAGCCCTGCGAAGGTCCAACAGTTTGCCGCCACCACAGGGATGCACGCAGCTACCCCAGAAGGGCAGGACCAGCAGCAAACGGACACCGGTAAACCTGTAAACTGTTAAAATGGGGTTGAAAATTGCTAGCATCAACGTGCGTAGCATCAAATCGGCTACGCGATGCGTTTCAACACTGGCCTCCCTGGCCAGCGTCAAAGCCGACGTCCTGTTTCTGCAGGAGTGCGGGATACCCCACCTCAGCAGTTACAGGAGGTGGTCGAGCTTGTGGGCCCATGGGCCGTCAGTGTGGTCGGGGGGCAACGATAACCGCTCCTCAGGCCTAGGGATCCTTTTGCGGGGAGGTAACTTCACTATCTCCGAGGTTAAGGAGGTGGTGGGCGGGCGCCTCCTCGTCGTGGATGTTAAATACAGAAACGCTCCCGTAAGACTAATCAACGTGTACGCCCCAGCGGATAAGAGTGAACGGTTGGCCGTCCTGCAACAGCTTCCACTGCTGCTGGCTACGTCCAGGCCGGTCATTCTGGCCGGAGACTTCAACTGCATCATTGATGCAGATGGACGATCCGGCGGGGGGGACAGTAAACTGGACGCTACGTCCAGAGCCCTGATGGAAACGGCCAAAGATGCCAAGCTGCACGACGTCTTCAGCACCCCTGCAGATGGAGCGCAGCGTAGATACACATGGTCACGGGCAGACGGGTCTATCCGCTCAAGGATAGATTACCTGTTTGTGTCCCGAACGTTCTCGGTCAGAACCACCGACGTCAAGCCGGTGTTCTTCTCTGACCACTGCCTCCTACTGGCCGACTGTCACCTACAGGACGAGCAGCGGACGGGCAAGGGAACGTGGAAACTGAACACTAAGCTGTTGACCCCGGGAAACATCAAGGAGCTCAAGAGGGATTACGCAGGTTGGAGAACCGCGAAGTGTCTCTTTGAGTCTCCAGCAGACTGGTGGGAAACAGTAAAAGGGAACATCAAGAGATTCTTCATCCTCAAAGGTGTTCAGGAGGCGAGAGAGAGGCGGGGAAAACTGTCCCAGCTCCAGGAAAGTATGCAGAACCTGCTCCTGCTGCAGACGTTGGGGGTCGATGTCACGGAGGACCTCAAGGAGGTGAAGGGCCAGCAAGCCTCGCTCTTTGCCTCGGAGGCCTCCAAGATAATCTTCCGGTCCAGGGTCCGCTCGGTAGAGCAGGACGAGACGTGCTCACGTTTCTTCTTCCAGAAGGTGCACAAAGAGAGCTCCGTGCTCAGCAGCCTGAAGGAAGAAGATGGCTCGGTAACATCATCTCAGGCTGACGTCATGAGGATCAGTAAATCCTTCTATGCCAGCCTGTATGACGCGAAGCCAACCGACAGCACGGCCTCACAGTCGTCCCTGTCCTCTATCACGGAGGTCCTAGAGGACGGAACGCGAGAGAGGCTGGACCAGCCGCTATCTCTGGATGAGCTGACCAGGGCCCTCGAGTCCTTCGAAAAGAATAAAACTCCCGGAAGCGACGGCTTACCGGTCGAGATCTATTCCGCTCTTTGGGACTTGATTGGCCGGGACCTGCTGGAGGTGTATGTCAGTATGCTTCGGGCAGGTACCATGAGTGAATCCATGAGGAAAGGCATCATCACCCTCATCTATAAGCGGAAGGGGGAGAGGGATGAAATTAGAAATTGGAGACCGATCTCACTGCTAAACACAGACTACAAAATCTTGTCAAAGGTCATCGCAAACCGGGTCAGGTCTGCTCTGGGAACGGTGATCCACCCCGACCAAACCTGTGCTGTACCGGGCAGGAAGATCTCTGAGAGCCTCGCACTCCTCAGGGATACGATCGCCTACGTGCAGGACAGGGGGGTGGACACCTGCCTCATCAGCCTGGACCAGGAGAAAGCCTTTGACAGGATATCGCATACATATATGAGGGATGTCCTCTCCAAAATGGGCTTTGGGGAGGGAATCTGCAATTGGATCAGACTGCTCTACACCAACATTGTCAGTGCAGTCTCAATCAATGGGTGGGAATCAGATAGCTTCCCTGTAAGATCTGGAGTCAGGCAGGGCTGCCCACTCTCTCCTGCCTTGTTTGTATGTTGCATAGAGCCATTTGCCGAATCCATCAGGAAGGATGCGAGCCTGAGAGGGGTGACTATTCCTGGCAGCGGGGGCCTACAGGTTAAGGCCTCCCTGTACATGGATGACGTCGCCGTTTTCTGCTCGGATCCGCTGTCCGTGCACAGACTCCTGTGCATCTGCGACCAGTTCGAGCGGGCCTCGGGGGCCAAGGTAAACCGAGGGAAGAGCGAGGCCATGCTCTTCGGGAACTGGACCGACCAATCCTATATCCCCTTCACCGTCAGGACTGGCCACCTGAAGGTGCTGGGTATTTGGTTCGGGGGTGCTGGGGCGTGCGCCAAGACCTGGGAGGAGCGGATCAGGAAGATGAGACAGAAACTAGGCAGATGGGAGCAACGGTCGCTCTCCATCGCGGGGAAAAACCTGGTCATCAGGTGCGAGGTACTCTCAGTATTGTTGTATGTGGCACAGGCCTGGCCTATCCCCAGAACCTGTGCTGCCGCAGTCACCCGGGCCATCTTCCACTTCATGTGGAGATCAAAGATGGACCGGGTCCGAAGAGACACCATGTACAAAGACCGGTGCAATGGGGGAAAAAACACTCCCAATGCCACCCTCGCCCTGATGGCCACCTTTGTGTGTGGCTGCATCAAGCTGTGCGTGGATCCCCGGTACGCAAACACCAAGTGTCACTACGTACTGAGGTTCTACCTGTCCCCGTGTTGCGAAGGATGGGCCTGGCCTCGCTGCCGCGGAACGCTCCGAGTAGTTGGACCGTTCCGTACCACCTGTCCTTCGTGGAGAAATTTCTGAAGAAAAACACCTTTGACCACAAGTCCATCAGGAAGTGGTCAGCACGTAGTGTCCTTGAGACCCTTCGGGAAAAGGAGAGGGCGGATCCTGTTGAGTGGTTCCCTGAGCAGACTGTCAAAGCAATTTGGCAGAATGCCTCATCGCCAGAACTTTCTAACAAGCACCAAGACATGGCTTGGCTGGTGGTGAGAAGGGCTCTACCCGTGAGATCGTTTATGCACGCCCGGACTCTCTGCCGCACCGCACGCTGCCCTCGAAGTGGCTGCGGGGGGGACGAGACTGTCACACACCTCCTTCTGGAATGTGCCTATGCAGAGGAAGTCTGGAGAGGAATGCAGTGGTATTTGTCGAGGTTCGTCCCGAGCAGCGCCGTGACACGGGACTCCGTGCTCTACGGCCTGTTCCCCGGGACGCACACCGAGACGAATATCAACTGCGCCTGGAGGATCATCAACTCGGTGAAGGACGCTCTCTGGGTGGTCCGAAACCTGTTGATCTTCCAGCTGAAGGAGTTGACCCCGACTGAGTGTTGCAGACTGGCACATTCCAAGGTCCAAGACTACGTGTTGAGGGACGCGCTGAAGCTTGGGGCAGCTGCCGCCAAGGCGCGGTGGGGAAAGACCACCGTTTAACATCTGCCTGTCTAAAGAAGATCAGGGGGCCCATGCAGTCATTTGGGCTCTGCTGACGCCTCAGCCCAATATAAGGGCATAGGAGTGAGAAATGCACAGACTTGCATATAAAAAGGAAAATTCTAAACTGTGTATGTTAATGTGAACATATGTATGGCATTACCCAATGTACAGTGTATCAAATTATTTATGAATATTTACGAATAAAGTATATTTTGAAATAAAAAAAAAAAAAAGGACGTGTACTGCCTGCAGGATTTCCCTGGGGCAGGCTACTTCGACGTGACCTTCAGGAGCGTGAAGCATTGTGAGCAGCTCCTGAAGGTCTTCAAGGAGAAGGAAGGGGAACCTCTGTTCTCCATCTTGTCGGCGGTCCCGTTGTGTGTGCTTCCTGCGCAGAGGAGTCGGGTTGTGACAATCCAAATGTACAACCCTTACGTCCCAGCGGCAGATGTTCTCACCTTCTTGAAGAGGTATGTCCAGGTGGAAGGCGAAAGCACCGATGTGGTCGATCCTTTCGGGATCTGGACCAGTAAGCGGCAGGTCAAGGTAACCCTGAGGGTCGATGGCAGCGGGAACATCCTCCACCCACCCTCCAGCTTCGCCATCGGAGGAAGCAGAGGTTACCTGACGTACGCAGGGCAGCCGAAGGTGTGCCGAACCTGCGGGAGGTCAGGCCACATGGCGGCCGACTGTAAGGTGACTGTATGCCGAAATTGCAAACAGGAAGGCCACCTGACCAAGGATTGCAAGGAGGCCAAGAACTGTAACCTGTGCGGAGAGGCGGGCCACATGTACAAGGCCTGTCCAAGACGAGGAGCCGCCACTTACGCACAGATGGCCAGAGGTGGCAACACGAGCCGGGGACCGCCAAAGCCCAGCAGGGCACCACAAGATAGCACGGAAACGGTGCCTGGAGACACCCAGAAGGAAGAGCAGGCGGTAGCGGAGCAGACGGCAGACAGCGGGGAGGTACAGCAGCCGATCCAAGCTCCTTCAAGGCAGACGGAGGAAATGGAAGAGGAGGAATCAAAGGAGGCAGATGACTGGATCACAGTCAGAAATAGGAAGAGGAAACCTGTCTCGGGCCCCAAAGCCACCCAGAGAAGGGGGAAACGACACCTCCAAGCCGAGGATACAGGCAGCTCTTCTGATGGTGAGGACGGGCGCAAGAAGGGTCGCCACCAGAGGAAGAGACAGAGCGCCATGGGGAGAAAGGAGGGCAGCACCACCCAAGAAGGGAAAGACGATCCCTCTGTGGGGATGGGTAAAGGCCTCCCCCTACCCGGTGAGAACCAAGAGGTGTCCACCGGCCCACAGCTCCAGGTAACTGGGAGCAGCGGTCCTGTGACAGCCCCACTGTCAGATGGAGAACTGGACGGTGCGGACCCTGGGCTTGACACAAAGACACCAGAGCGGGGAAATGGCTCCAGCGTGGAGCCGGACAGCTACCTCAGCCCTGGGATGGTCCAGCAGTTTGCCGTCACCACGGGGATGCACGCAGCTACCCCAGAGGAGCAAGACCAGCAGCAAATGGACACTATTAACCTTGTAAATTGTTAAAATGGGGTTTAAAGTTGCCAGCATCAATGTGCGTAGCATCAAATCGGCTACGCGATGTGTTTCAACGATGGCCTTCCTGGCCAGCGTTAAAGCCGACCTCCTGTTTCTGCAGGAGTGTGGGATACCGCACCTCAGCAGCTACAGGAGATGGTCGAGCTTGTGGGCCCATGGGCAGTCAGTTTGGTCGGGGGGCAACGATAGCCGCGCCTCCGGCCTGGGTATCCTGTTGCGAGGAAGCAACTTCACCATCTCCGAGGTTAAGGAGGTGGTGGGCGGGCGCCTCCTCGTCGCCGACGTTATGTACAGGAATGCTCCCCTGAGACTGATCAATGTGTACGCCCCAGTGGGTAAGAGTGAACGGTTGGCCGTCCTGCAGCAGCTTCCACTGTTGCTGGCTACGTCCAGGCCGGTCATTCTGGCCGGAGACTTCAACTGTATCATTGATGCAGATGGACGATCCGGCGGGGGGGACAGTAAACTGGACGCCACGTCCAGAGCCCTGATGGACGCGGTAAAAGATGCCAAGCTGCACGACGTCTTCAGCACCCCTGCAGACGGAGCGCAGCGTAGATACACCTGGTCACGGGCAGACGGGTCTATCCGCTCAAGGATAGATTACCTGTTTGTGTCCCGAACGCTCTCGGTCAGATCCACCGACGTCAAGCCGGTGTTCTTCTCTGACCACTGCCTCCTGCTGGCCGACTGTCACCTACAGGACGAGCAGCGGGCGGGTAAGGGAACGTGGAAGCTGAACACTAAGCTGTTGACCCCGGGAAACATTGAGGAGCTCAAGAGGGACTACGCAGGTTGGAGAACCGTGAAGCCCCTCTTTGAGTCTCCAGCAGACTGGTGGGAAACAGTTAAAGGGAACATCAAGAGGTTCTTCATCCTCAAAGGTGTTCAGGAGGCGAGAGAGAGGCGGGGAAAACTGTCCCAGCTCCAGGAAAGTATGCAGAACCTGCTCCTGCTGCAGACGATGGGGGTCGATGTCACGGAGGACCTCAAGGAGGTGAAGGGCCAGCAAGCCTCGCTCTTTGCCTCAGAGGCCTCCAAGATAATCTTCCGGTCCAGGGTCCGCTCGGTGGAGCAGGACGAGACGTGCTCACGTTTCTTCTTCCAGAAGGTGCACAAAGAGAGCTCTGTGCTCAGCAGCCTGAAGGAAGAAGACGGCTCGACAACGTCATCTCAGGCTGACGTCATGAGGATCAGTAAATCCTTCTATGCCAGTCTGTATGACGCGAAGCCGACCGACAGCGCGGCCTCCCAGTCGTTCCTGTCGTCTATCACGGAGGTCTTAGACGACAGAACACGCGAGAGGCTGGACCAGCCGCTATCTCTGGACGAGCTGACCAAGGCCCTCGAGTCCTTCGAAAAGAATAAAACTCCCGGAAGCGATGGCTTACCGGTCGAGCTCTATTCCGCTCTGTGGGACTTGATTGGCCAGGACCTGCTGGAGGTGTATGTCAGTATGCTTCGGGCAGGTACCATGAGCGAATCCATGAGGAAAGGCATCATCACCCTCATCTATAAGCGGAAGGGGGAGAGCGAGGAACTCAAAAATTGGAGACCGATCACACTGTTGAATGCAGATTACAAAATCCTGTCAAAGGTAATTGCCAACCGGGTCAGGTCTGCTCTGGGGTCGGTGATTCACCCTGACCAAACCTGTGCTGTGCCAGGCAGGAAGATCGCTGAGAGTCTCGCACTCCTCAGGGATACGATCGCCTACGTGCAGGACAGAGGGTTGGACGCCTGCCTGATCAGCCTGGACCAGGAGAAAGCCTTTGACAGGATATCACACATGTATATGAGAGATGTTCTCTCCAAAATGGGCTTTGGGGAGGGAATCTGCAATTGGATCAGACTGCTCTACACCAACATTGTCAGTGCAGTCTCAATCAATGGGTGGGAATCAGATAGCTTCCCAGTCAGATCTGGAGTAAGGCAGGGCTGCCCTCTCTCTCCTGCCTTGTTTGTGTGCTGCATAGAGCCATTTGCCGAGTCCATCAGGAAGGATGCGAGCCTGAGAGGGGTGACTATTCCGGGCAGCGGGGGCCTGCAGGTTAAGGCCTCCCTGTACATGGATGACGTCGCCGTTTTCTGCTCGGATCCGCTGTCCGTGCGCAGACTCATGTGCATTTGTGACCAGTTCGAACGGGCCTCGGGGGCCAAGGTAAACCGAGGCAAGAGCGAGGCCATGCTCTTCGGGAACTGGGCCGACCAATCCTCGATCCCCTTCACCGTCAGGACCGACCACCTGAAGGTGCTGGGTATTTGGTTCGGGGGGGCTGGGGCGTGCGCCAAGTCTTGGGAGGAGCGTATCAGTAAAGTGAGGCAGAAACTGGGCAGATGGAGGCTACGGTCGCTCTCCATCACGGAAAAAACCTGGTCATCAGGTGTGAGGCACTGTCATTGCTGTTGTACGTGGCACAGGTCTGGCCTATTCCCAGAACCTGCGCCGCTGCAGTCGTCCGGGCCATCTCCAGTTCATATGGAGTTCAAAGATGGACCGGGTCCGAAGGGACTCACTGTACAAAGATCTGGGCAACGGGGGAAAAAAACACCCAATGCCACCCTCACCCTGATGGCCACCTTTGTGTGTGGCTGCATCAAGCTGTGCGTGGATCCCCGGTACGCAAACACCAAGTGTCACTACGTACTGAGGTTCTACCTGTCCCCGGTGTTGCGAAGGATGGGCCTGGCCTCGCTGCCGCGGAACGCTCCGAGTAGTTGGACCGTTCCGTACCACCTGTCCTTCGTGGAGAAATTTCTGAAGAAAAACACCTTTGACCACAAGTCCATCAGGAAGTGGTCAGCACGTAGCGTCCTCGAGACCCTTCGGGAAAAGGAGAGGGCGGATCCTGTTGAGTGGTTCCCTGAGCAGACTGTCAAAGCAATTTGGCAGAATGCCTCATCGCCAGAACTTTCCAACAAGCACCAAGACATGGCTTGGCTGGTGGTGAGAAGGGCTCTACCTGTGAGATCGTTTATGCACGCCCGGACTCTCAGCCGCACCGCACGCTGCCCTCGAAGCGGCTGCGGGGGGGACGAGACTGTCACACACCTCCTTCTGGAATGTGCCTATGCAGAGGAAGTCTGGAGAGGAATGCAGTGGTATTTGTCGAGGTTCGTCCCGAGCAGCGCCGTGACGCGGGACTCCGTGCTCTACGGCCTGTTCCCCGGACGCACACCGAGACGAACATCAACTGCGCCTGAGGATCATCAACTCGGTGAAGGTCGCTCTCTGGGCGGTCCGAAACCTGTTGATCTTCCAGCTGAAGGAGTTGACCCCGACTGAGTGTTGCAGACTGGCACATTCCAAGGTCCAGGACTACGTGTTGAGGGACGCGCTGAAGCTTGGGGCAGCTGCCGCCAAGGCGCGGTGGGGAAAGACCACCGTTTAACATCTGCCTGTCGATAGAAAAGCAGGGGGGCCCATGCAGTCATTTGGGCTCTGCTGTCGCCTCAGCTCAATATATGAGTGAGAGATGCACTGATCTGTATGGAATAATGACAATTCGGAGCTGTGTATGTAAATGTGGAAATATGAATGGCATTACCTAATGTACAGTGTATCAAATTATTCTATGCATATTTTATGAATAAAGTATATTTTTGAAATAAAAAAAAAAATTCTGTTCTTATCAGTTTAATCGCTGATATCTCCCGAAGGTGGGAGTGTTTGTATTAAATGGATTTTTGGAGCAGGGAGATGGCTTAAGGGCTTGCTCTGTCCTCTCCATGTATCAGCCTGGTATTGCAGTGTTTCCAGGAATGGTGCACCCAACGCCTACCCAAGTTCAAAAGCAGGTGAATGCAATGTGAATCTCTTGCCTTTGCTAGTTTGCCGTGTTGATGGCAGTCAGTGATTGTTGCATCTATTGTCTTTTCAGTTGCAGGAAACTATCGTCTTTTGTTACGGGTTTCCTGTCTTATGAACCTGCTCTGCAGTTACCTGATGAAGGTGCAGCACGCTGAAAGCCAGGACAGGGGTAACCCCAACGTGCTACAGGGAACATTCTGGAACCAGGGGCCTGCCAGGAAGGTAACTTGCCAATTTAAATGAATGGATTTGCCCTTGTCTGCCGTTTTGGGCTTCTGCGGTCGTTCTTGGAACGTATCCCACCGATGGTACGGCGGTGGCGGGGGGTGGGGTGACTGCTGTAATTTCAAAGAACCCCGTTGGGCTGAAACCTGGTGTTGTGGGATTTTTAACACAGTCAAATCAGGTTGTGGGATCCCATGACTCAGCCATGTCAAATGGCTATCAGATCAGCCCCCACAGCCCCTTCCCAACCCCCCCGCCTCCCCCCCACCCCCGAGGCAACAAATTTATCCTAATATTTTCTTGAACAAGAAAGAAATGTCTTTAGTCTGTTTCCTGAATAGAGTGAAACCCCCATCTCTGTTTGTTTCTTCGCAAACGACTGTACGGAAGCGACCTGCTTTAGTAGCTACGTCTGCACGTAAAGATTATTCACGCAGACGATCGCTCAAGGCTGGAACTGGCTTCAGCTCCCTGGTGCCACCAGGCAGCCGTACTAACCACTGATCCACTGCCACCCGTACGATTTGGAACGATTTGTCATCATTTGCGGTGCAAGTAGCGAAACAGTTGTCAGTTTGTCAACTGGGTCGGATTATAATGTTGTCAGCGATCTGCAGCAATGTGAACGGAGATGTCGAATCGAGCTGCTGGTGGTGATGAGGCGCGCTTGCAGCGTGACATGTTTACACGGGGAGATCAGCTCCCTCCCCATTCTCCACAGAGAGTCGGATACAAGTAGAGAGGATATTGAAAGTGGACGATAAAAAAAGGGTGCACGGACGTAATTCGCTTTTCGCAACTTTTCGGATTGATGCGGAATGCCGAGGAGCGAATCCTGTACGTGAGGGAAACGATGATTGGCATTTATGGGCAAGCTACACCAACACAAGGGGAGGCAATGAATAGGATCTTTCCGTCAAGGCCAACATTTCTCGGCCATGCCGAGATCAGCCTGGTGGTGAGCTGCTCTCTCGAACCGCTGCAGTCCAAGTGCTGTCGGTAGCCCCGCGATGCTGTTTGGGCGGGGATTCCCGATTTTGACCCGGTAACACCGGAGGAACAAAGTCATATTTGCAATTCAGGACAGCGAGTGTCTCGGGGGGGGGGAGGGGGAGAACTTGCGAATGGTGGTGTTCCCGTGGATCTGCTGCCGTCATCCTTCGAGGCTGCGTTGGCCATGGGTTTGCAAGGTGCTGCCTGAGGAATTCTGGTGAATCTTGTAGATGCCGGGGGAATGAATGACCCTGCCGCCGCCGCTGTCCCCGATCACCGGGAGAAAACCTCTCTGCAGTCGACCTGACGTGCGGTGGCTCCGGCCCGTGCCATCTGATTGGTCGTCAGCGCGACCTACGCGGCTACGTAACAGATGGACAGAAAAGCACGGGGAAAGCACAGCGACTGCTGCAGAGTGATCTTCCGGTCTGGTTGGATATCTTGGAAGGAAGGTAGACGGTAAGGGAATAAAGGAACTTTGAATATCATCAAACTGATGGAAAGGATAGTCGGCAAATATGACCTCCACCGTTGGAGTATTGATGTGCTATCGCTTCTCGGCCTTTTGGCTTGGAATATGTGTAGTTTCTGTTCTTATCAGTTTAATCGCTGATATCTCCAGAAGGTGGGAGTGTTTGTATTAAATGGATTTTTGGAGCAGGGAGATGCTTAAGGGCTTGCTCTGTCCTCTCCATGTATCAGCCTGGTATTGCAGTGTTTCCAGGAATGGTGCACCCAACGCCTACCCAAGTTCAAAAGCAGGTGAATGCAATGTGAATCTCTTGCCTTTGCTAGTTTGCCGTGTTGATGGCAGTCAGTGATTGTTGCATCTATTGTCTTTTCAGTTGCAGGAAACTATCGTCTTTTGTTACGGGTTTCCTGTCTTATGAACCTGCTCTGCAGTTACCTGATGAAGGTGCAGCACGCTGAAAGCCAGGACAGGGGTAACCCCAACGTGCTACAGGGAACATTCTGGAACCAGGGGCCTGCCAGGAAGGTAACTTGCCAATTTAAATGAATGGATTTGCCCTTGTCTGCCGTTTTGGGCTTCTGCGGTCGTTCTTGGAACGTATCCCACCGATGGTACGGCGGTGGCGGGGGGTGGGGTGACTGCTGTAATTTCAAAGAACCCCGTTGGGCTGAAACCTGGTGTTGTGGGATTTTTAACACAGTCAAATCAGGTTGTGGGATCCCATGACTCAGCCAATGTCAAATGGCTATCAGATCAGCCCCCACAGCCCCTTCCCAACCCCCCCGCCTCCCCCCCCACCCCCGAGGCAACAAATTTATCCTAATATTTTCTTGAACAAGAAAGAACTGTCTTTAGTCTGTTTCCTGAATAGAGTGAAACCCCCATCTCTGTTTGTTTCTTCGCAAACGACTGTACGGAAGCGACCTGCTTTAGTAGCTACGTCTGCACGTAAAGATTATTCACGCAGACGATCGCCCAAGGCTGGAACTGGCTTCAGCTCCCTGGTGCCACCAGGCAGCCGTACTAACCACTGATCCACTGTGCCACCCGTACGATTTGGAACGATTTGTCATCATTTGCGGTGCAAGTAGCGAAACAGTTGTCAGTTTGTCAACTGGGTCGGATTATAATGTTGTCAGCGATCTGCAGCAATGTGAACGGAGATGTCGAATCGAGCTGCTGGTGGTGATGAGGCGTGCTTGCAGCGTGACATGTTTACACGGGGAGATCAGCTCCCTCCCCATTCTCCACAGAGAGTCGGATACAAGTAGAGAGGATATTGAAAGTGGACGATAAAGAAAGGGTGCACGGACGTAATTCGCTTTTCGCAACTTTTCGGATTGATGCGGAATGCCGAGGAGCGAATCCTGTACGTGAGGGAAACGATGATTGGCATTTATGGGCAAGCTACACCAACACAAGGGGAGGCAATGAATAGGATCTTTCCGTCAAGGCCAACATTTCTCGCCCATGCCGAGATCAGCCTGGTGGTGAGCTGCTCTCTCGAACCGCTGCAGTCCAAGTGCTGTCGGTAGCCCCGCGATGCTGTTTGGGCGGGGATTCCCGATTTTGACCCGGTAACACCGGAGGAACAAAGTCATATTTGCAATTCAGGACAGCGAGTGTCTCGGGGGGGAGGGGGAGAACTTGCGAATGGTGGTGTTCCCGTGGATCTGCTGCCGTCATCCTTCGAGGCTGCGTTGGCATGGGTTTGCAAGGTGCTGCCTGAGGAATTCTGGTGAATCTGTAGATGCCGGGGGAATGAATGACCCTGCCGCCGCCGCTGTCCCCGATCACCGGGAGAAACCTCTCTGCAGTCGACCTGACGTGCGGTGGCTCCGGCCCGTGCCATCTGATTGGTCGTCAGCGCGACCTACGCGGCTACGTAACAGATGGACAGAAAAGCACGGGGAAAGCACAGCGACTGCTGCAGAGTGATCTTCCGGTCTGGTTGGATATCTTGGAAGGAAGGTAGACGGTAAGGGAATAAAGGAACTTTGAATATCATCAAACTGATGGAAAGGATAGTCGGCAAATATGACCTCCACCGTTGGAGTATTGATGTGCTATCGCTTCTCGGCCTTTTGGCTTGGAATATGTGTAGTTTCTGTTCTTATCAGTTTAATCGCTGATATCTCCCGAAGGTGGGAGTGTTTGTATTAAATGGATTTTTGGAGCAGGGAGATGGCTTAAGGGCTTGCTCTGTCCTCTCCATGTATCAGCCTGGTATTGCAGTGTTTCCAGGAATGGTGCACCCAACGCTTACCCAAGTTCAAAAGCAGGTGAATGCAATGTGAATCTCTTGCCTTTGCTAGTTTGCCGTGTTGATGGCAGTCAGTGATTGTTGCATCTATTGTCTTTTCAGTTGCAGGAAACTATCGTCTTTTGTTACGGGTTTCCTGTCTTATGAACCTGCTCTGCAGTTACCTGATGAAGGTGCAGCACGCTGAAAGCCAGGACAGGGGTAACCCCAACGTGCTACAGGGAACATTCTGGAACCAGGGCCTGCCAGGAAGGTAACTTGCCAATTTAATGAATGGATTTGCCCTTGTCTGCCGTTTTGGGCTTCTGCGGTCGTTCTTGGAACGTATCCCACCGATGGTACGGCGGTGGCGGGGGGTGGGGTGACTGCTGTAATTTCAAAGAACCCCGTTGGGCTGAAACCTGGTGTTGTGGGATTTTTAACACAGTCAAATCAGGTTGTGGGATCCCATGACTCAGCCAATGTCAAATGGCTATCAGATCAGCCCCCACAGCCCCTTCCCATCCCCCCCGCCTCCCCCCCCACCCCCGAGGCAACAAATTTATCCTAATATTTTCTTGAACAAGAAAGAACTGTCTTTAGTCTGTTTCCGAATAGAGTGAAACCCCCATCTCTGTTTGTTTCTTCGCAAACGACTGTACGGAAGCGACCTGCTTTAGTAGCTACGTCTGCACGTAAAGATTATTCACGCAGACGATCGCCCAAGGCTGGAACTGCTTCAGCTCCCTGGTGCCACCAGGCAGCCGTACTAACCACTGATCCACTGTGCCACCCGTACGATTTGGAACGATTTGTCATCATTTGCGGTGCAAGTAGCGAAACAGTTGTCAGTTTGTCAACTGGGTCGGATTATAATGTTGTCAGCGATCTGCAGCAATGTGAACGGAGATGTCGAATCGAGCTGCTGGTGGTGATGAGGCGCGCTTGCAGCGTGACATGTTTACACGGGGAGATCAGCTCCCTCCCCATTCTCCACAGAGAGTCGGATACAAGTAGAGAGGATATTGAAAGTGGACGATAAAGAAAGGGGCACGGACGTAATTCGCTTTTCGCAACTTTTCGGATTGATGCGGAATGCCGAGGAGCGAATCCTGTACGTGAGGGAAACGATGATTGGCATTTATTGGCAAGCTACACCAACACAAGGGGAGGCAATGAATAGGATCTTTCCGTCAAGGCCAATATTTCTCGCCCATGCCGAGATCAGCCTGGTGGTGAGCTGCTCTCTCGAACCGCTGCAGTCCAAGTGCTGTCGGTAGCCCCGCGATGCTGTTTGGGCGGGGATTCCCGATTTTGACCCGGTAACACCGGAGGAACAAAGTCATATTTGCAATTCAGGACAGCGAGTGTCTCGGGGGGAGGGGGAGAACTTGCGAATGGTGGTGTTCCCGTGGATCTGCTGCCGTCATCCTTCGAGGCTGCGTTGGCCATGGGTTTGCAAGGTGCTGCTGAGGAATTCTGGTGAATCTTGTAGATGCCGGGGGAATGAATGACCCTGCCGCCGCCGCTGTCCCCGATCACCGGGAGAAACCTCTCTGCAGTCGACCTGACGTGCGGTGGCTCCGCCCGTGCCATCTGATTGGTCGTCAGCGCGACCTACGCGGCTACGTAACAGATGGACAGAAAAGCACGGGGAAAGCACAGCGACTGCTGCAGAGTGATCTTCCGGTCTGGTTGGATATCTTGGAAGGAAGGTAGACGGTAAGGGAATAAAGGAACATTGAATATCATCAAACTGATGGAAAGGATAGTCGGCAAATATGACCTCCACCGTTGGAGTATTGATGTGCTATCGCTTCTCGGCCTTTTGGCTTGGAATATGTGTAGTTTCTGTTCTTATCAGTTTAATCGCTGATATCTCCCGAAGGTGGGAGTGTTTGTATTAAATGGATTTTTTGGAGCAGGGAGATGGCTTAAGGGCTTGCTCTGTCCTTCCATGTATCAGCCTGGTATTGCAGTGTTTCCAGAATGGTGCACCCAACGCTTACCCAAGTTCAAAAGCAGGTGAATGCAATGTGAATCTCTTGCCTTTGCTAGTTTGCCGTGTTGATGGCAGTCAGTGATTGTTGCATCTATTGTCTTTTCAGTTGCAGGAAACTATCGTCTTTTGTTACGGGTTTTCTGTCTTATGAACCTGCTCTGCAGTTACCTGATGAAGGTGCAGCACGCTGAAAGCCAGGACAGGGGTAACCCCAACGTGCTACAGGGAACATTCTGGAACCAGGGCCTGCCAGGAAGGTAACTTGCCATTTGAATGAATGGATTTGCCCTTGTCTGCCGTTTTGGGCTTCTGCGGTCGTTCTTGGAACGTATCCCACCGATGGTACGGCGGTGGCGGGGGGGGGTGACTGCTGTAATTTCAAAGAACCCCGTTGGGCTGAAACCGGGTGTTGTGGGATTTTTTAACACAGTCAAATCAGGTTGTGGGATCCATGACTCAGCCAATGTCAAATGGCTATCAGATCAGCCCCACAGCCCCTTCCCAACCCCCCGGCCTCCCCCCCCACCCCCGAGGCAACAAATTTATCCTAATATTTTCTTGAACAAGAAAGAACTGTCTTTAGTCTGTTTCCTGAATAGAGTGAAACCCCCATCTCTGTTTGTTTCTTCGCAAACGACTGTACGGAAGCGACCTGCTTTAGTAGCTACGTCTGCACGTAAAGATTATTCACGCAGACGATCGCTCAAGGCTGGAACTGGCTTCAGCTCCCTGGTGCCACCAGGCAGCCGTACTAACCCCTGATCCACTGTGCCACCCGTACGATTTGGAACGATTTGTCATCATTTGCGGTGCAAGTAGCGAAAACAGTTGTCAGTTTGTCAACTGGGTCGGATTATAATGTTGTCAGCGATCTGCAGCAATGTGAACGGAGATGTCGAATCGAGCTGCTGGTGTGATGAGGCGCGCTTGCAGCGTGACATGTTTACACGGGGAGATCAGCTCCCTCCCCATTCTCCACAGAGAGTCGGATACAAGTAGAGAGGATATTGAAAGTGGACGATAAAGAAAGGGTGCACGGACGTAATTCGCTTTTCGCAAATTTTCGGATTGATGCGGAATGCCGAGGAGCGAATCCTGTACGTGAGGGAAAACGATGATTGGCATTTATGGGCAAGCTACACCAACACAAGGGGAGGCAATGAATAGGATCTTTCCGTCAAGGCCAACAATTCTCGCCCATGCCGAGATCAGCCTGGTGGTGAGCTGCTCTCTCGAACCGCTGCAGTCCAAGTGCTGTCGGTAGCCCGCGATGCTGTTTGGGCGGGGATTCCCGATTTTGACCCGGTAACACCGGAGGAACAAAGTCATATTTGCAATTCAGGACAGCGAGTGTCTCGGGGGGGGGGGGAGAACTTGCGAATGGTGGTGTTCCCGTGGATCTGCTGCCGTCATCCTTCGAGGCTGCGTTGGCCATGGTTTGCAAGGTGCTGCCTGAGGAATTCTGGTGAATCTTGTAGATGCCGGGGGAATGAATGACCCTGCCGCCGCCGCTGTCCCCGATCACCGGAGAAACCTCTCTGCAGTCGACCTGACGTGCGGTGGCTCCGGCCCGTGCCATCTGATTGGTCGTCAGCGCGACATACGCGGCTACGTAACAGATGGACAGAAAAGCACGGGGAAAGCACAGCGACTGCTGCAGAGTGATCTTCCGGTCTGGTTGGATTTCTTGGAAGGAAGGTAGACGGTAAGGGAATAAAGGAACTTTGAATATCATCAAACTGATGGAAAGGATAGTCGGCAAATATGACCTCCACCGTTGGAGTATTGATGTGCTATCGCTTCTCGGCCTTTTGGCTTGGAATATGTGTAGTTTCTGTTCTTATCAGTTTAATCGCTGATATCTCCAGAAGGTGGGAGTGTTTGTATTAAATGGATTTTTTGGAGCAGGGAGATGGCATAAGGGCTTGCTCTGTCCTCTCCATGTATCAGCCTGGTATGCAGTGTTTCCAGGAATGGTGCACCCAACGCCTACCCAAGTTCAAAAGCAGGTGAATGCAATGTGAATCTCTTGCCTTTGCTAGTTTGCCGTGTTGATGGCAGTCAGTGATTGTTGCATCTATTGTCTTTTCAGTTGCAGAAAACTATCGTCTTTTGTTACGGGTTTTCTGTCTTATGAACCTGCTCTGCAGTTACCTGATGAAGGTGCAGCACGCTGAAAGCCAGGACAGGGGTAACCCCAACGTGCTACAGGGAACATTCTGGAACCAGGGGCCTGCAGGAAGGTAACTTGCCAATTTAAATGAATGGATTTGCCCTTGTCTGCCGTTTTGGGCTTCTGCGGTCGTTCTTGAACGTATCCCACCGATGGTACGGCGGTGGCGGGGGGTGGGGTGACTGCTGTAATTTCAAAGAACCCCGTTGGGCTGAAACCTGGTGTTGGGGATTTTTAACACAGTCAAATCAGGTTGTGGGATCCCATGACTCAGCCAATGTCAAATGGCTATCAGATCAGCCCCCCACAGCCCCTTCCCAACCCCCCGCCTCCCCCCCCCCCCCCGAGGCAACAAATTTATCCTAATATTTTCTTGAACAAGAAAGAACTGTCTTTAGTCTGTTTCCTGAATAGAGTGAAACCCCCATCTCTGTTTGTTTCTTCGCAAACGACTGTACGGAAGCGACCTGCTTTAGTAGCTACGTCTGCACGTAAAGATTATTCACGCAGACGATCGCCCAAGGCTGGAACTGGCTTCAGCTCCCTGGTGCCACCAGGCAGCCGTACTAACCACTGATCCACTGTGCCACCCGTACGATTTGGAACGATTTGTCATCATTTGCGGTGCAAGTAGCGAAACAGTTGTCAGTTTGTCAACTGGTCGGATTATAATGTTGTCAGCGATCTGCAGCAATGTGAACGGAGATGTCGAATCGAGCTGCTGGTGGTGATGAGGCGTGCTTGCAGCGTGACATGTTTACACGGGGAGATCAGCTCCCTCCCCATTCTCCACAGAGAGTCGGATACAAGTAGAGAGGATATTGAAAGTGGACGATAAAGAAAGGGTGCACGGACGTAATTCGCTTTTCGCAACTTTTCGGATTGATGCGGAATGCCGAGGAGCGAATCCTGTACGTGAGGGAAACGATGATTGGCATTTATGGCAAGCTACACCAACACAAGGGGAGGCAATGAATAGGATCTTTCCGTCAAGGCCAACATTTCTCGCCCATGCCGAGATCAGCCTGGTGGTGAGCTGCTCTCTCGAACCGCTGCAGTCCAAGTGCTGTCGGTAGCCCCGCGATGCTGTTTGGGCGGGGATTCCCGATTTTGACCCTGTAACACCGGAGGAACAAAGTCATATTTGCAATTCAGGACAGCGAGTGTCTCGGGGGGAGGGGGAGAACTTGCGAATGGTGTGTTCCCGTGGATCTGCTGCCGTCATCCTTCGAGGCTGCGTTGGCCATGGGTTTGCAAGGTGCTGCCTGAGGAATTCTGGTGAATCTTGTAGATGCCGGGGGAATGAATGACCCTGCCGCCGCCGCTGTCCCCGATCACCGGGAGAAACCTCTCTGCAGTCGACCTGACGTGCGGTGGCTCCGGCCCGTGCCACTGATTGGTCGTCAGCGCGACCTACGCGGCTACGTAACAGATGGACAGAAAAAGCACGGGGAAAGCACAGCGACTGCTGCAGAGTGATCTTCCGGTCTGGTTGGATATCTTGGAAGGAAGGTAGACGGTAAGGGAATAAAGGAACTTTGAATATCATCAAACTGATGGAAAGGATAGTCGGCAAATATGACCTCCACCGTTGGAGTATTGATGTGCTATCGCTTCTCGGCCTTTTTGGCTTGGAATATGTGTAGTTTCTTTTCTTATCAGTTTAATCGCTGATATCTCCCCGAAGGTGGGAGTGTTTGTATTAAATGGATTTTGGAGCAGGGAGATGGCTTAAGGGCTTGCTCTGTCCTCTCCATGTATCAGCCTGGTATTGCAGTGTTTCCAGGAATGGTGCACCCAACGCTACCCAAGTTCAAAAGCAGGTGAATGCAATGTGAATCTCTTGCCTTTGCTAGTTTGCCGTGTTGATGGCAGTCAGTGTTGTTGCATCTATTGTCTTTTCAGTTGCAGGAAACTATCGTCTTTTGTTACGGGTTTCCTGTCTTATGAACCTGCTCTGCAGTTACCTGATGAAGGTGCAGCACGCTGAAAGCCAGGACAGGGTAACCCCAACGTGCTACAGGGAACATTCTGGAACCAGGGGACTGCCAGGAAGGTAACTTGCCAATTTAAATGATGGATTTGCCCTTGTCTGCCGTTTTGGGCTTCTGCGGTCGTTCTTGGAACGTATCCCACCGATGTACGGCGGTGGCGGGGGGTGGGGTGACTGCTGTAATTTCAAAGAACCCCGTTGGGCTGAAACCGGGTGTTGTGGGATTTTTAACACAGTCAAATCAGGTTGTGGGATCCCATGACTCACCCAATGTCAAATGGCTATCAGATCAGCCCCCACAGCCCCTTCCCAACCCCCCCGCCTCCCCCCCACCCCCGAGGCAACAAATTATCCTAATATTTTCTTGAACAAGAAAGAACTGTCTTTAGTCTGTTTCCTGAATAGAGTGAAACCCCCATCTCTGTTTGTTCTTCGCAAACGACTGTACGGAAGCGACCTGCTTTAGTAGCTACGTCTGCACGTAAAGATTATTCACGCAGACGATCGCCCAAGGCTGGAACTGGCTTCAGCTCCCTGGTGCCACCAGGCAGCCGTACTAACCACTGATCCACTGTGCCACCCGTACGATTTGGAACGATTTGTCATCATTTGCGGTGCAAGTAGCGAAACAGTTGTCAGTTTGTCAACTGGGTCGGATTATAATGTTGTCAGCGATCTGCAGCAATGTAAACGGAGATGTCGAATCGAGCTGCTGGTGGTGATGAGGCGCGCTTGCAGCGTGACATGTTTACACGGGAGATCAGCTCCCTCCCCATTCTCCACAGAGAGTCGGATACAAGTAGAGAGGATATTGAAAGTGGACGATAAAGAAAGGGTGCACGGACGTAATTCGCTTTTCGCAACTTTTCGGATTGATGCGGAATGCCGAGGAGCGAATCCTGTACGTGAGGGAAACGATGATTGGCATTTATGGGCAAGCTACACCAACACAAGGGGAGGCAATGAATAGGATCTTTCCGTCAAGGCCAATATTTCTCGCCCATGCCGAGATCAGCCTGGTGGTGAGCTGCTCTCTCGAACCGCTGCAGTCCAAGTGCTGTCGGTAGCCCCGCGATGCTGTTTGGGCGGGATTCCCGATTTTGACCCGGTAACACCGGAGGAACAAAGTCATATTTGCAATTCAGGACAGCGAGTGCCTCGGGGGGGGGGGAGAACTTGCGAATGGTGGTGTTCCCGTGGATCTGCTGCCGTCATCCTTCGAGGCTGCGTTGGCCATGGGTTGCAAGGTGCTGCCTGAGGAATTCTGGTGAATCTTGTAGATGCCGGGGAATGAATGACCCTGCCGCCGCCGCTGTCCCCGATCACCGGGAAAACCTCTCTGCAGTCGACCTGACGTGCGGTGGCTCCGGCCCGTGCCATCTGATTGGTCGTCAGCGCGACCTACGCGGCTACGTAACAGATGGACAGAAAAGCACGGGGAAAGCACAGCGACTGCTGCAGAGTGATCTTCCGGTCTGGTTGGATATCTTGGAAGGAAGGTAGACGGTAAGGGAATAAAGGAACTTTGAATATCATCAAACTGATGGAAAGGATAGTCGGCAAAATATGACCTCCACCGTTGGAGTATTATGTGCTATCGCTTCTCGGCCTTTTGGCATGGAATATGTGTAGTTTCTGTTCTTATCAGTTTAATCGCTGATATCTCCCGAAGGTGGGAGTGTTTGTATTAAATGGATTTTTGGAGCAGGGAGATGGCTTAAGGGCTTGCTCTGTCCTCTCCATGTATCAGCCTGGTATTGCAGTGTTTCCAGGAATGGTGCACCCAACGCTACCCAAGTTCAAAAGCAGGTGAATGCAATGTGAATCTCTTGCCTTTGCTAGTTTGCCGTGTTGATGGCAGTCAGTGATTGTTGCATCTATTGTCTTTTCAGTTGCAGGAAAACTATCGTCTTTTGTTACGGTTTTCTGTCTTATGAACCTGCTCTGCAGTTACCTGTTGAAGGTGCAGCACGCTGAAAGCCAGGCCAGGGGTAACCCCAACGTGCTACAGGAACATTCTGGAACCAGGGGCCTGCCAGGAAGGTAACTTGCCAATTTTAATGAATGGATTTGCCCTTGTCTGCCGTTTTGGGCTTCTGCGGTCGTTCTTGGAACGTATCCCACCGATGGTACGGCGGTGGCGGGGGGTGGGGTGACTGCTGTAATTTCAAAGAACCCCGTTGGGCTGAAACCTGGTGTTGTGGGATTTTTAACACAGTCAAATCAGGTTGTGGGATCCCATGACTCAGCAATGTCAAATGGCTATCAGATCTGCCCCCCACAGCCCCTTCCCACCACCCCCCCGCCTCCCCCCCACCCCCGAGGCAACAAATTTATCCTAATATTTTCTTGAACAAGAAAGAAATGTCTTTAGTCTGTTTCCTGATTAGAGTGAAACCCCCATCTCTGTTTGTTTCTTCGCAAACGACTGTACGGAAGCGACCTGCTTTAGTAGCTACGTCTGCACGTAAAGATTATTCACGCAGACGATCGCCCAAGGCTGGAACTGGCTTCAGCTCCCTGGTGCCACCAGGCAGCCGTACTAACCACTGATCCACTGTGCCACCCGTACGATTTGGAACGATTTGTCATCATTTGCGGTGCAAGTAGCGAAACAGTTGTCAGTTTGTCACTGGGTCGGATTATAATGTTGTCAGCGATCTGCAGCAATGTGAACGGAGATGTCGAATCGAGCTGCTGGTGGTGATGAGGCGCGCTTGCAGCGTGACATGTTTACACGGGAGATCAGCTCCCTCCCCATTCTCCACAGAGAGTCGGATACAAGTAGAGAGGATATTGAAAGTGGACGATAAAGAAAGGGTGCACGGACGTAATTCGCTTTTCGCAACTTTTCGGATTGATGCGGAATGCCGAGGAGCGAATCCTGTACGTGAGGGAAACGATGATTGGCATTTATGGGCAAGCTACACCAACACAAGGGGAGGCAATGAATAGGATCTTTCCGTCAAGGCCAACATTTCTCGCCCATGCCGAGATCAGCCTGGTGGTGAGCTGCTCTCTCGAACCGCTGCAGTCCAAGTGCTGTCGGTAGCCCCGCGATGCTGTTTGGGCGGGGATTCCCGATTTTGACCCGGTAACACCGGAGGAACAAAGTCATATTTGCAATACAGGACAGCGAGTGCCTCGGGGGGGGGGGGAGAACTTGCGAATGGTGGGGTTCCCGTGGATCTGCTGCCGTCATCCTTCGAGGCTGCGTTGGCCATGGGTTTTGCAAGGTGCTGCCTGAGGAATTCTGGTGAATCTTGTAGATGCCGGGGGAATGAATGACCCTGCCGCCGCCGCTGTCCCCGATCACCGGGAGAAACCTCTCTGCAGTCGACCTGACGTGCGGTGGCTCCGGCCCGTGCCATCTGATTGGTCGTCAGCGCGACCTACGCGGCTACGTAACAGATGGACAGAAAAGCACGGGGAAAGCACAGCGACTGCTGCAGAGTGATCTTCCGGTCTGGTTGGATATCTTGGAAGGAAGGTAGACGGAAAGGGAATAAAGGAACTTTGAATATCATCAAACTGAAGGAAAGGATAGTCGGCAAATATGACCTCCACCGTTGGAGTATTGATGTGCTATCGCTTCTCGGCCTATTGGCTTGGAATATGTGTAGTTTCTGTTCTTATCAGTTTAATCGCTGATATCTCCCGAAGGTGGGAGTGTTTGTAATAAATGGATTTTTGGAGCAGGGAGATGGCTTAAGGGCTTGCTCTGTCCTCTCCATGTATCAGCCTGGTATTGCGTGTTTCCAGGAATGGTGCACCCAACGCCTACCCAAGTTCAAAAGCAGGTGAATGCAATGTGAATCTCTTGCCTTTGCTAGTTTGCCGTGTTGATGGCAGTCAGTGATTGTTGCATCTATTGTCTTTTCAGTTGCAGGAAACTATCGTCTTTTGTTACGGGTTTTCTGTCTTATGAACCTGCTCTGCAGTTACCTGATGAAGGTGCAGCACGCTGAAAGCCAGGACAGGGGTAACCCCAACGTGCTACAGGGAACATTCTGGAACCAGGGGCCTGCCAGGAAGGTAACTTGCCAATTTAATGAATGGATTTGCCCTTGTCTGCCGTTTTGGCTTCTGCGGTCGTTCTTGGAACGTATCCCACCGATGGTACGGCGGTGGCGGGGGGTGGGGTGACTGCTGTAATTTCAAAGAACCCCGTTGGGCTGAAACCTGGTGTTGTGGGATTTTTAACACAGTCAAATCAGGTTGTGGGATCCCATGACTCTGCCAATGTCAAATGGCTATCAGATCAGCCCCCACAGCCCCTTCCCAACCCCCCCGCTCCCCCCCACCCCCGAGGCAACAAAATTATCCTAATATTTTCTTGAACAAGAAAGAAATGTCTTTAGTCTGTTTCCTGAATAGAGTGAAACCCCCAGCTCTGTTTGTTTCTTCGCAAACGACTGTACGGAAGCGACCTGCTTTAGTAGCTACGTCTGCACGTAAAGATTATTCACGCAGACGATCGCCCAAGGCTGGAACTGGCTTCAGCCCCTGGTGCCACCAGGCAGCCGTACTAACCACTGATCCACTGTGCCACCCGTACGTTTTGGAACGATTTGTCATCATTTGCGGTGCAAGTAGCGAAACAGTTGTCAGTTTGTCAACTGGGTCGGATTATAATGTTGTCAGCGATCTGCAGCAATGTGAACGGAGATGTCGAATCGAGCTGCTGGTGTGATGAGGCGCGCTTGCAGCGTGACATGTTTACACGGGGAGATCAGCTCCCTCCCCATTCTCCACAGAGAGACGGATACAAGTAGAGAGGATATTGAAAGTGGTCGATAAAGAAAGGGTGCACGGACGTAATTCGCTTTTCGCAACTTTTCGGATGATGCGGAATGCCGAGGAGCGAATCCTGTACGGAGGGAAACGATGATTGGCATTTAGGGCAAGCTACACCAACACAAGGGGAGGCAATGAATAGGATCTTTCCGTCAAGGCCAATATTTCTCGCCCATGCCGAGATCAGCCTGGTGGTGCGCTGCTCTCTCGAACCGCTGCAGTCCAAGTGCTGTCGGTAGCCCCGCGATGCTGTTTTGGGCGGGGATTCCCGATTTTGACCCGGTAACACCGGAGGAAACAAGGACATATTTGCAATTCAGGACAGCGAGTGCCTCGGGGGGGGGGGAGAACTTGCGAATGGTGGTGTTCCCGTGGATCTGCTGCCGTCATCCTTCGAGGCTGCGTTGGCCATGGGTTTGCAAGGTGCTGCCTGAGGAATTCTGGTGAATCTTGTAGATGCCGGGAATGAATGACCCTGCCGCCGCCGCTGTCCCCGATCACCGGGAGAAACCTCTCTGCAGTCGACCTGACGTGCGGTGGCTCCGGCCCGTGCCATCTGATTGGTCGTCAGCGCGACCTACGCGGCTACGAAACAGATGGACAGAAAAGCACGGGGAAAGCTCAGCGACTGCTGCAGAGTGATCTTCCGGTCTGGTTGGATATCTTGGAAGGAAGGTAGACGGTAAGGGAATAAAGGAACTTTGAATATCATCAAACTGATGGAAAGGATAGTCGGCAAATATGACCTCCACCGTTGGAGTATTGATGTGCTATCGCTTCTCGGCCTTTTGGCTTGGAATATGTGTAGTTTCTGTTCTTATCAGTTTAATCGCTGATATCTCCCGAAGGTGGGAGTGTTTGTATTAAATGGATTTTTGGAGCAGGGAGATGCTTAAGGGCTTGCTCTGTCCTCTCCATGTATCAGCCTGGTATTGCAGTGTTTCAGGAATGGTGCACCCAACGCCTACCCAAGTTCAAAAGCAGGTGAATGCAATGTGAATCTCTTGCCTTTGCTAGTTTGCCGTGTTGATGGCAGTCAGTGATTGTTGCATCTATTGTCTTTTCAGTTGCAGGAAACTATCGTCTTTTGTTACGGGTTTCCTGTCTTATGAACCTGCTCTGCAGTTACCTGATGAAGGTGCCGCACGCTGAAAGCCAGGACAGGGTAACCCCAACGTGCTACAGGGAACATTCTGGAACCAGGGGCCTGCCAGGAAGGTAACTTGCCAATTTAAATGAATGGATTTGCCCTTGTCTGCCGTGTTGGGCTTCTGCGGTCGTTCTTGGAACGTACCCCACCGATGGTACGGCGGGGGCGGGGGGGGGTGACTGCTGTAATTTCAAAGAACCCCGTTGGGCTGAAACCTGGTGTTGTGGGATTTTTAACACAGTCAAATCAGGTTGTGGGATCCCATGACTCAGCAATGTCAAATGGCTATCAGATCAGCCCCCACCGCCCCTCCCCACCCCCCCCGCCCCCCCCCCCCCCCCGAGGCAACAAATTTATCCTAATATTTTCTTGAACAAGAAAGAACTGTCTTTAGTCTGTTTCCTGAATAGAGTGAAACCCCATCTCTGTTTGTTTCTTCGCAAACGACTGTACGGAAGCGACCTGCTTTAGTAGCTACGTCTGCACGTAAAGATTATTCACGCAGACGATCGCCCAAGGCTGGAACTGGCTTCAGCTCCCTGGTGGCCACCAGGCAGCCGTACTAACCACTGATCCACTGTGCCACCCGTACGATTTGGAACGATTTGTCATCATTTGCGGTGCAAGTAGCGAAACAGTTGTCAGTTTGTCAACTGGTCGGATTATAATGTTGTCAGCGATCTGCAGCAAGTGAACGGAGATGTCGAATCGCGCTGCTGGTGGTGATGAGGCGCGCTTGCAGCGTGACATGTTTACACGGGGAGATCAGCTCCCTCCCCTTCTCCACAGAGAGTCGGATACAAGTAGAGAGGATATTGAAAGTGGACGATAAAGAAAGGGTGCACGGACGTAATTCGCTTTTTCGCAACTTTTCGGATTGATGCGGAATGCCGAGGAGCGAATCCTGTACGTGAGGGAAACGATGATTGGCATTTATGGGCAAGCTACACCAACACAAGGGGAGGCAATGAATAGGATCTTTCCGTCAAGGCCAATATTTCTCGCCCATGCCGAGATCAGCCTGGTGGTGAGCTGCTCTCTCGAACCGCTGCAGTCCAAGTGCTGTCGGTAGCCCCGCGATGCTGTTTGGGCGGGGATTCCGATTTTGACCCGGTAACACCGGAGGAACAAAGTCATATTTGCAATTCAGGACAGCGAGTGCCTCGGGGGGGAGGGGGAGAACTTGCGAATGGTGGTGTTTCCCGTGGATCTGCTGCCGTCATCC
>NW_026869273.1:85000-105912 GCF_020745735.1 Hemiscyllium ocellatum | reverse complement strand
TCTCTCTCTCTCTCTCTCTCACACAGGCACAAACAAAATGAGGTCAGGAGCTGAGTGACCCTGGGGATCCCAAACTGGGTGTCGCTGAGCAGGTTATTGCTGAGCAGGTGCTGCTCGATAGCCCTGTTGGTGAGCCCTTCCATCACTTTTCCGAGGATTGGGAAGAGATAGACGGGAGTGGAATTTGGCTGATTTGGATTTGTCCTGCTTTTTATGTGCAGGACATACCTGGATAATTTGCAGATGGCCAGGTAGATCCCAGTGTTGTCACTGTCCTGGGAGAACTTGGCTCGAGGAAGGGCATGTTGTGGAGCAGCAGCGTTCAGGAGCAGTGCCAGAATCTTGGCAGGGCCCATAGCCTTTGTAGTGTCCAGTGTCTTTGATGTGAGACGGAGTGAATGTAATTGTTTGAAGAATGGTGTGTGTGATGGTGGGGAGCACAGGAGGAGACTGAGGAAGATGATCCAGTGGGCACTTGCGTCTGAAGATTGTTGTAAATGCCTGAGCCTTATCTTTGAAACCGAGGGGTTGGACTCTTCCATGTTTGGGAAGGGGGAGTGACTCCTCTCCAAGAAGATGTGAAATTTGGGGGAGTGTGTGGGTGTGGGAAGGTTTGTTTGGGGAAAAGGGAGACATGTCAGGAGTGGGATTTGAACCCACGCCCCTAGAAAGGGACCAGAATTCACAAGGCCAGATGCAGAGCAAGGACTAACACTCCTTAAGTCTGGCGCCTTAGACCACTCGGCCATCCTGACAGGATGGTGATGCCCGCTTCTCTTTCTCACTCTGCACAATTAGTCACCTGCCCTTGTGCAGACACAAAAATACAATTCCGCATTTCTGCAGCTCCCTTGCATTCACACTCAACAACAATCCCTCATATAGAGTCTGTCTCTCTCTCTCACACACTCTCTCTCACACACACACACACACACACAATCTCTCTCACACACATACACAAATTGTCTCTCTCTTTCACACACACACTCACACTCTCAGTTCTCTCACACACACAAATTCTCACTCCTCTCTATCTCTCACACACATTAACACATTCTCTCTCACATGAACAGACAACACACACTCTCTATCATACACACTCTCAGTCTCTCACACACACACTCACACACACACACGCACACCCTTTCTCTCTTTCACACACACACTCTCTCACATGCGCACACAAACACACACTCTCTATCACACACACTCTCACTCTTTCTGTCTCACTCACACACAAACACACTCTCTCACAAAAATAAGACTCTCTCTCACGCACAAACAAATTCTCTCTCTCTCTTTCACACACACACCGACATGCACTCACACTCACTCTCTCTCACACAGACAAACACCCTCTCACACACACACAAAATCTCCCTCTCTCTCTCTCTCTCTCACACACACACACATTCTCTCTCTCTCACACATACACTCACACTCTCACATGCACACACACACTCTCTCTCACACACACACACTCAAACATACTCTCTCACACACATACAAATTCTCCCTCTCTCTGTCACACACATGCATGCTGACACACACACTCTCTCTCTCACACACACACACACACACTCCTCACACACACACACTCACACACTCTCCCTCATATACACACACTTCGCTCTCTCTCTCACACACACATTCTCTCCCTCACACACACACACACTCTCTCTCACACACTCTCTCTCACACACACAAACACACACTCTCACACACATACAAATTCTCCCTCTCTCCTGTCACACACATACATGCTCACACAATCATACACCCACACACTCTCTGTCTCTCGCAGACACAAACACCACACACCACTTCTCTCAGACACACACACACACACACACACACACACACACACAAACACAGACATATACAACTCTCACACACACACATAAAGGCTTCCTCTCTCACGCGCTTACACACACTGTCTCTCACTCTCACATTCACACACTCACACAGACTTTCTCTCTCTCTCTCTCTCTCACACAGGCACAAACAAAATGAGGTCAGGAGCTGAGTGACCCTGGGGATCCCAAACTGGGTGTCGCTGAGCAGGTTATTGCTGAGCAGGTGCTGCTCGATAGCCCTGTTGGTGAGCCCTTCCATCACTTTTCCGAGGATTGGGAAGAGATAGACGGGAGTGGAATTTGCTGAGTTGGATTTGTCCTGCTTTTTATGTGCAGGACATACCTGGATAATTTGGCAGATGGCCAGGTAGATCCCAGTGTTGTCACTGTCCTGGGAGAACTTGGCTCGAGGAAGGGCATGTTGTGGAGCAGCAGCGTTCAGGAGCAGTGCCAGAATCTTGGCAGGGCCCATAGCCTTTGTAGTGTCCAGTGTCCTTTGATGTGAGACGGAGTGAATGTAATTGTTTGAAGAATGGTGTGTGTGATGGTGGGGAGCACAGGAGGAGACTGAGGAAGATGATCCAGTGGGCACTTGCGTCTGAAGATTGTTGTAAATGCCTGAGCCTTATCTTTGAAACCGAGGGGTTGGACTCTTCCATGTTTGGGAAGGGGGAGTGACTCCTCTCCAAGAAGATGTGAAATTTGGGGGGAGTGTGTGGGGTGGGAAGGTTTGTTTGGGGAAAAAGGGAGACATGTCAGGAGTGGGATTTGAACCCACGCCCCTAGAAAGGGACCAGAATTCACAAGGCCAGATGCAGAGCAAGGACTAACACTCCTTAAGTCTGGCGCCTTAGACCACTCGGCCATCCTGACAGGATGGTGATTCCCGATCTCTTTCTCACTCTGCACAGTTAGTCACCTGCCCTTGTGCAGACACAAAATACAATTCCGCATTTCTGCAGCTCCCTTGCATTCACACTCACAACAATCCCTCATATAGACTCTGTCTCTCTCTCACACACACTCTCACTCACACACACACACACACACAATCTCTCTCACACACATACACAAATTGTCTCTCTCTTTCACACACACACTCACACTCTCAGTTTCTCTCACACACACAAATTCTACACTCCACTCTCCTCTATCTCTCACACACATTAACACATTCTCTCTCACATGAACAGACAAACACACACTCTCTATCATACACACTCTCAGTCTCTCACACACTCACACTCACACACAACGCACAACCCTTTCTCTCTTTCACACACACACTCTCTCACATGCGCACACAAACACACACTCTCTATCACACACACTCTCACTCTTTCTGTCTCACTCACACACAAACACACTCTCTCACACAAAAATAAGACTCTCTCTCACGCACAAACAAATTCTCTCTCTCTCTTTCACACACACACACCGACATGCACTCACACTCACTCTCTCTCACACAGACAAACACACTCTCTCACACACACAAAATCTCCCTCTCTCTCTCTCTCTCTCACACACACACACATTCTCTCTCTCTCTCACACATACACTCACTCTCACATGCACACACACACTCTCTCTCACACACACACACCAAACATACTCCTCTCACACATACAAAATCTCCCTCTCTCTGTCACACACATGCATGCTGACACACTCACTCTCTCTCTCACACACACACACACACACACTCCCTCACACACACACACTCACACACTCTCCCTCATATACACACACTTTCGCTCTCTCTCTCACACACACATTCTCTCCCTCACACACACACACTCTCTCTCTCACACACATTCTCTCTCACACACAAACACACTCTCACACACATACAAATTCCCCCTCTCTCTGTCACACACATACATGCTCACACAATCATACACACACACACTCTCTGTCTCTCGCAGACACAAACACCCACACACTCACTTCTCAGACACACACACACACACACACACACACACACACACAACTCTCACACACACACACATAAAGGCTTCCTCTCTCACGCGCTTACACACACTGTCTCTCACTCTCACATTCACACACTCACACAGACTTCTCTCTCTCTCTCTCTCTCTCTCACACAGGCACAAACAAAATGAGGTCAGGAGCTGAGTGACCCTGGGGGATCCCAAACTGGGTGTCGCTGAGCAGGTTATTGCTGAGCAGGTGCTGCTCGATAGCCCTGTTGGTGAGCCCTTCCATCACTTTTCCGAGGATTGGGAAGAGATAGACGGGAGTGGAATTTGCTGATTTGGATTTGTCCTGCTTTTTATGTGCAGGACATACCTGGATAATTTGGCAGATGGCCAGGTAGATCCCAGTGTTGTCACTGTCCTGGGAGAACTTGGCTCGAGGAAGGGCATGTTGTGGAGCAGCAGCGTTCAGGAGCAGTGCCAGAATCTTGGCAGGGCCCATAGCCTTTGTAGTGTCCAGTGTCTTTTGATGTGAGACGGAGTGAATGTAATTGTTTGAAGAATGGTGTGTGTGATGGTGGGGAGCACAGGAGGAGACTGAGGAAGATGATCCAGTGGGCACTTGCGTCTGAAGATTGTTGTAAATGCCTGAGCCTTATCTTTGAAACCGAGGGGTTGGACTCTTCCATGTTTGGGAAGGGGAGTGACTCCTCTCCAAGAAGATGTGAAATTTGGGGGGAGTGTGGGTGTGGGAAGGTTTGTTTGGGGAAAAAGGGAGAAATGTCAGGAGTGGGATTTGAACCCACGCCCCTAGAAAGGGACCAGAATTCACAAGGCCAGATGCAGAGCAAGGACTAACACTCCTTAAGTCTGGCGCCTTAGACCACTCGGCCATCCTGACAGATGGTGATGCCCACTCTCTTTCTCACTCTGCACAGTTAGTCACCTTGCCCTTGTGCAGACACAAAAAACAATTCCGCATTTCTGCAGCTCCCTTGCATTCACACTCAACAACAATCCCTCATACACAGTCTGTCTCTCTCTCACACACACACTCTCTCTCACACACACACACACACACACAATCTCTCTCACACACATACACAAATTGTCTCTCTCTTTCACACACACACTCACACTCTCAGTTTCTCTCACACACACAAATTCTCACTCCCTCTCTATCTCTCACACACATTAACACATTCTCTCTCACATGAACAGACAAACACACACTCTCTATCATACACACTCTCAGTCTCTCACACACACACTCACACACACACACGCACACCCTTTCTCTCTTCACACACACACACTCTCTCACATGCGCACACAAACACACACTCTCTATCACACACACTCTCACTCTTTCTGTCTCACTCACACACAAACACACTCTCTCACAAAAATAAGACTCTCTCTCACGCACAAACAAATTCTCTCTCTCTCTTTCACACACACCCGACATGCACTCACACTCACTCTCTCTCACACAGACAAACACACTCTCTCACACACACAAAATCTCCCTCTCTCTCTCTCTCTCTCACACACACACACATTCTCTCTCTCTCTCACACATACACTCACTCTCTCACATGCACACACACACTCTCTCTCACACACACACACTCAAACATACTCTCTCACACACATACAAATTCTCCCTCTCTCTGTCACACACATGCATGCTGACACACTCACTCTCTCTCTCACACACACACACACACACACTCCCCACACACACACACACTCACACACTCTCCCTCATATACACACACTTTCGCTCTCTCTCTCACACACACATTCTCTCCCTCACACACACACACTCTCTCTCTCACACACATTCTCTCTCACACACAAACACACTCTCACACACATACAAATTCTCCCTCTCTCTCTGTCACACACATACATGCTCACACAATCATACACCCACACACTCTCTGTCTCTCGCAGACACAAACACCCACACACTCACTTTCTCAGACACACACACACACACAAACACACCACACACACACACACACACAACATATACAACTCTCACACACACACATAAAGGCTTCCTCTCTCACGCGCTTACACACACTGTCTCTCACTCTCACATTCACACACTCACACAGACTTTCTCTCTCTCTCTCTCTCTCACACAGGCACAAACAAAATGAGGTCAGGAGCTGAGTGACCCTGGGGGATCCCAAACTGGGTGTCGCTGAGCAGGTTATTGCTGAGCAGGTGCTGCTCGATAGCCCTGTTGGTGAGCCCTTCCATCACTTTTCCGAGGATTGGGAAGAGATAGACGGGAGTGGAATTTGCTGAGTTGGATTTGTCCTGCTTTTATGTGCAGGACATACCTGGATAATTTGGCAGATGGCCAGGTAGATCCCAGTGTTGTCACTGTCCTGGGAGAACTTGGCTCGAGGAAGGGCATGTTGTGGAGCAGCAGCGTTCAGGAGCAGTGCCAGAATCTTGGCAGGGCCCATAGCCTTTGTAGTGTCCAGTGTCTTTTGATGTGAGACGGAGTGAATGTAATTGTTTGAAGAATGGTGTGTGTGATGGTGGGGAGCACAGGAGGAGACTGAGGAAGATGATCCAGTGGGCACTTGCGTCTGAAGATTGTTGTAAATGCCTGAGCCTTATCTTTGAAACCGAGGGGTTGGACTCTTCCATGTTTGGGAAGGGGAGTGACTCCTCTCCAAGAAGATGTGAAATTTGGGGGGAGTGTGTGGGTGTGGGAAGGTTTGTTTGGGGAAAAAGGGAGACATGTCAGGAGTGGGATTTGAACCCACGCCCCTAGAAAGGGACCAGAATTCACAAGGCCAGATGCAGAGCAAGGACTAACACTCCTTAAGTCTGGCGCCTTAGACCACTCGGCCATCCTGACAGGATGGTCTTCCCGATCTCTTTCTCACTCTGCACAGTTAGTCACCTTGCCCTTGTGCAGACACAAAATACAATTCCGCATTTCTGCAGCTCCCTTGCATTCACACTCAACAACAATCCCTCATATAGAGTCTGTCTCTCTCTCTCTCACACACTCTCTCTCACACACACACACACACACACAACAATCTCTCTCACACACATACACAAATTGTCTCTCTCTTTCACACACACACTCACACTCTCAGTTTCTCTCACACACACAAATTCTCACTCCCTCTCTATCTCTCACACACATTAACACATTCTCTCTCACATGAACAGACAAACACACACTCTCTATCATACACACTCTCAGTCTCTCACACACACACTCACACACACACACGCACACCCTGTCTCTCTTTCACACACACACTCTCTCACATGCGCACACAAACACACACTCTCTATCACACACACTCTCACTCTTTCTGTCTCACTCACACACAAACACACTCTCTCACAAAAATAAGACTCTCTCTCACGCACAAACAAATTCTCTCTCTCTCTTTCACACACACACCGACATGCACTCACACTCACTCTCTCTCACACAGACAAACACACTCTCTCACACACACAAAATCTCCCTCTCTCTCTCTCACACACACACACATTCTCTCTCTCTCTCACACACATACACTCACTCTCTCACATGCACACACACACCTCTCTCACACACACACACTCAAACATACTCTCTCACACACATACAAATTCTCCCTCTCTCTGTCACACACATGCATGCTGACACACTCACTCCTCTCTCACACACACACACACACACTCCCTCACACACACACACACTCACACACTCTCCCTCATATACACACACTTTCGCTCTCTCTCTCACACACACTCTCCCTCACACACACACACACTCTCTCTCTCACACACATTCTCTCTCACACACAAACACACTCTCACACACATACAAATTCTCCCTCTCTCTCTGTCACACACATACATGCTCACACAATCATACACACACACACTCTCTGTCTCTCGCAGACACAAACACCCACACACTCACTTTCTCAGACACACACACACTCACACACACACACACACACACACACACATACAACTCTCACACACACACATAAAGGCTTCCTCTCTCACGCGCTTACACACACTGTCTCTCACTCTCACATTCACACACTCACACAGACTTTCTCTCTCTCTCTCTCTCTCACACAGGCACAAACAAAATGAGGTCAGGAGCTGAGTGACCCTGGGGGATCCCAAACTGGGTGTCGCTGAGCAGGTTATTGCTGAGCAGGTGCTGCTCGATAGCCCTGTTGGTGAGCCCTTCCATCACTTTTCCGAGGATTGGGAAGAGATAGACGGGAGTGGAATTTGCTGATTTGGATTTGTCCTGCTTTTTATGTGCAGGACATACCTGGATAATTTGGCAGATGGCCAGGTAGATCCCAGTGTTGTCACTGTCCTGGGAGAACTTGGCTCGAGGAAGGGCATGTTGTGGAGCAGCAGCGTTCAGGAGCAGTGCCAGAATCTTGGCAGGGCCCATAGCCTTTGTAGTGTCCAGTGTCTTTGATGTGAGACGGAGTGAATGTAATTGTTTGAAGAATGGTGTGTGTGATGGTGGGGAGCACAGGAGGAGACTGAGGAAGATGATCCAGTGGGCACTTGCGTCTGAAGATTGTTGTAAATGCCTGAGCCTTATCTTTGAAACCGAGGGGTTGGACTCTTCCATGTTTGGGAAGGGGGAGTGACTCCTCTCCAAGAAGATGTGAAATTTGGGGGGAGTGTGTGGGTGTGGGAAGGTTTGTTTGGGGAAAAAGGGAGACATGTCAGGAGTGGGATTTGAACCCACGCCCCTAGAAAGGGACCAGAATTCACAAGGCCAGATGCAGAGCAAGGACTAACACTCCTTAGTCTGGCGCCTTAGACCACTCGGCCATCCTGACAGGATGGTGATGCCCAATCTCCTTCTCACTCTGCACAGTTAGTCACCTGCCCTTGTGCAGACACAAAATACAATTCCGCATTTCTGCAGCTCCCTTGCATTCACACTCAACAACAATCCCTCATATAGAGTCTGTCTCTCTCTCTCTCACACACTCTCTCTCCACACACACACACACACACAATCTCTCTCTCACACACAACACAAATTGTCTCTCTCTTTCACACACACACCGACATGCACTCACACTCTCAGTTCTCTCACACACACAAATTCTCACTCCCTCTCTATCTCTCACACACATTAACACATTCTCTCTCACATGAACAGACAAACACACACTCTCTATCATACACACTCTCAGTCTCTCACACACACACTCACACACACACACGCACACCCTTTCTCTCTTTCACACACACACTCTCTCACATGCGCACACAAACACACACTCTCTATCACACACACTCTCACTCTTTCTGTCTCACTCACACACAAACACACTCTCTCACAAAAATAAGACTCTCTCTCACACACACAAACAAATTCTCTCTCTCTCTTTCACACACACACACACACACACACTCACTCTCTCTCACACAGACAAACACCCTCTCTCACACACACAAAATCTCCCTCTCTCTCTCTCTCTCTCACACACACACACATTCTCTCTCTCTCTCACACATACACTCACTCTCTCACATGCACACACACACTCTCTCTCACACACACACACTCAAACATACTCTCTCACACACATACAAATTCTCCCTCTCTCTGTCACACACATGCATGCTGACACACTCACTCTCTCTCTCACACACACACACACACACTCCCTCACACACACACACTCACACACTCTCTCTCTCTCATATACACACACTTTCGCTCTCTCTCTCACACACACATTCTCTCCCTCACACACACACACTCTCTCTCTCACACACATTCTCTCTCTCACACACAAACACACTCTCACACACATACAAATTCTCCCTCTCTCTCTGTCACACACATACATGCTCACACAATCATACACACCCAAACTCTCTGTCTCTCGCAGACACAAACACCCACACACTCACTTTCTCAGACACACACACACACACACACACACACACACACACACACACACACACAGACATATACAACTCTCACACACACACATAAAGGCTTCCTCTCTCACGCGCTTACACACACTGTCTCTCACTCTCACATTCACACACTCACACAGACTTTCTCTCTCTCTCTCTCTCTCTCACACAGGCACAAACAAAATGAGGTCAGGAGCTGAGTGACCCTGGGGTCCCAAACTGGGTGTCGCTGAGCAGGTTATTGCTGAGCAGGTGCTGCTCGATAGCCCTGTTGGTGAGCCCTTCCATCACTTTTCCGAGGATTGGGAAGAGATAGACGGGAGTGGAATTTGCTGATTTGGATTTGTCCTGCTTTTTATGTGCAGGACATACCTGGATAATTTGGCAGATGGCCAGGTAGATCCCAGTGTTGTCACTGTCCTGGGAGAACTTGGCTCGAGGAAGGGCATGTTGTGGAGCAGCAGCGTTCAGGAGCAGTGCCAGAATCTTGGCAGGGCCCATAGCCTTTGTAGTGTCCAGTGTCTCTTGATGTGAGACGGAGTGAATGTAATTGTTTGAAGAATGGTGTGTGTGATGGTGGGGAGCACAGGAGGAGACTGAGGAAGATGATCCAGTGGGCACTTGCGTCTGAAGATTGTTGTAAATGCCTGAGCCTTATCTTTGAAACCGAGGGTTGGACTCTTCCATGTTTGGGAAGGGGGAGTGACTCCTCTCCAAGAAGATGTGAAATTTGGGGGAGTGTGTGGGTGTGGGAAGGTTTGTTTGGGGAAAGGGAGACATGTCAGGAGTGGGATTTGAACCCACGCCCCTAGAAAGGGACCAGAATTCACAAGGCCAGATGCAGAGCAAGGACTAACACTCCTTAAGTCTGGCGCCTTAGACCACTCGGCCATCCTGACAGGATGGTGAGCCCACTTCTCTTTCTCACTCTGCACAGTTAGTCACCTTGCCCTTGTGCAGACACAAAAAACAATTCCGCATTTCTGCAGCTCCCTTGCATTCACACTCAACAACAATCCCTCATATAGAGTCTGTCTCTCTCTCACACACACTCTCTCTCACACACACACACACACACACACAATCTCTCTCACACACATACACAAATTGTCTCTCTCTTTCACACACACACTCACACTCTCAGTTTCTCTCACACACACAAATTCTCACTCCCTCTCTATCTCACACACACATTAACACATTCTCTCTCACATGAACAGACAAACACACACTCTCTATCATACACACTCTCAGTCTCTCACACACACACTCACACACACACACGCACACCCTTTCTCTCTTTCACACACACACTCTCTCACATGCGCACACACAAACACACACTCTCTATCACACACACTCTCACTCTTTCTGTCTCACTCACACACAAACACACTCTCTCACACACACACACTCTCTCTCACGCACAAACAAATTCTCTCTCTCTCTTTCACACACACACCGACATGCACTCACACTCACTCTCTCTCACACAGACAAACACACTCTCTCACACACACAAAATCTCCCTCTCTCTCTCTCTCTCTCACACACACACACATTCTCTCTCTCTCTCACACATACACTCACTCTCTCACATGCACACACACACTCTCTCTCACACACACACACTCAAACATACTCTCTCACACACATACAAATTCTCCTCTCTCTGTCACACACATGCATGCTGACACACTCACTCTCTCTCTCTCACACACACACACACACACTCCCTCACACACACACACTCACACACACTCTCCCTCATATACACACACTTTCGCTCTCTCTCTCACACACACATTCTCTCCCTCACACACACACACTCTCTCTCTCACACACATTCTCTCTCACACACAAACACACTCTCACACACATACAAATTCTCCCTCTCTCTCTGTCACACACATACATGCTCACACAATCATACACCCACACACTCTCTGTCTCTCGCAGACACAAACACCCACACACTCACTTTCTCAGACACACACACACACACAAACACACACACACACACACACACACACACACACAACAAAACCTCACACACACACATAAAGGCTTCCTCTCTCACGCGCTTACACACACTGTCTCTCACTCTCACATTCACACACTCACACAGACTTTCTCTCTCTCTCTCTCTCTCACACACAGGCACAAACAAAATGAGGTCAGGAGCTGAGTGACCCTGGGGATCCCAAACTGGGTGTCGCTGAGCAGGTTATTGCTGAGCAGGTGCTGCTCGATAGCCCTGTTGGTGAGCCCTTCCATCACTTTTCCGAGGATTGGGAAGAGATAGACGGGAGTGGAATTTGCTGATTTGGATTTGTCCTGCTTTTTATGTGCAGGACATACCTGGATAATTTGGCAGATGGCCAGGTAGATCCCAGTGTTGTCACTGTCCTGGGAGAACTTGGCTCGAGGAAGGGCATGTTGTGGAGCAGCAGCGTTCAGGAGCAGTGCCAGAATCTTGGCAGGGCCCATAGCCTTTGTAGTGTCCAGTGTCTTTTGATGTGAGACGGAGTGAATGTAATTGTTTGAAGAATGGTGTGTGTGATGGTGGGGAGCACAGGAGGAGACTGAGGAAGATGATCCAGTGGGCACTTGCGTCTGAAGATTGTTGTAAATGCCTGAGCCTTATCTTTGAAACCGAGGGGTTGGACTCTTCCATGTTTGGGAAGGGGAGTGACTCCTCTCCAAGAAGATGTGAAATTTGGGGGGAGTGTGTGGGTGTGGGAAGGTTTGTTTGGGGAAAAAGGGAGACATGTCAGGAGTGGGATTTGAACCCACGCCCCTAGAAAGGGACCAGAATTCACAAGGCCAGATGCAGAGCAAGGACTAACACACTCCTTAAGTCTGGCGCCTTAGACCACTCGGCCATCCTGACAGATGGTGATGCCCACTCTCTTTCTCACTCTGCACAGTTAGTCACCTTGCCCTTGTGCAGACACAAAATACAATTCCGCATTTCTGCAGCTCCCTTGCATTCACACTCAACAACAATCCCTCATATAGAGTCTGTCTCTCCTCTCTCACACACTCTCTCTCACACACACACACACACACACACAATCTCTCTCACACACATACACAAATTGTCTCTCTCTCTTCACACACACACTCACACTCTCAGTTTCTCTCACACACACAAATTCTCACTCCCTCTCTATCTCTCACGCACATTAACACATTCTCTCTCACATGAACAGACAAACACACACTCTCTATCATACACACTCTCAGTCTCTCACACACACACTCACACACACACACGCACACCCTTTCTCTCTTTCACACACACACTCTCTCACATGCGCACACAAACACACACTCTCTATCACACACACTCTCACTCTTTCTGTCTCACTCACACACAAACACACTCTCTCACAAAAATAAGACTCTCTCTCACCACAAACAAACCAATTCTCTCTCTCTCTACACACACACACCGACATGCACTCACACTCACTCTCTCTCACACACAGACAAACACCTCTCTCACACACACAAAATCTCCCTCTCTCTCTCTCTCTCACACACACACACATTCTCTCTCTCTCTCACACATACACTCACTCTCTCACATGCACACACACACTCTCTCTCACACACACACACTCAAACATACTCTCTCACACACATACAAATTCTCCCTCTCTCTGTCACACACATGCATGCTGACACACTCACTCTCTCTCACACACACACACACACACACTCCCTCACACACACACACTCACACACTCTCCCTCATATACACACACTTTCGCTCTCTCTCTCACACACACATACTCTCTCCCTCACACACACACACTCTCTCTCTCACACACATTCTCTCTCACACACAAACACACTCTCACACACATACAAATTCTCCCTCTCTCTCTGTCACACACATACATGCTCACACAATCATACACACACACACTCTCTGTCTCTCGCAGACACAAACACCCACACACTCACTTTCTCAGACACACACACAACACACACAAACACACACACACACACACAGACATATACAACTCTCACACACACACACATAAAGGCTTCCTCTCTCACGCGCTTACACACACTGTCTCTCACTCTCACATTCACACACTCACACAGACTTTCTCTCTCTCTCTCTCTCTCACACAGGCACAAACAAAATGAGGTCAGGAGCTGAGTGACCCTGGGGGATCCCAAACTGGGTGTCGCTGAGCAGGTTATTGCTGAGCAGGTGCTGCTCGATAGCCCTGTTGGTGAGCCCTTCCATCACTTTTCCGAGGATTGGGAAGAGATAGACGGGAGTGGAATTTGCTGATTTGGATTTGTCCTGCTTTTTATGTGCAGGACATACCTGGATAATTTGGCAGATGGCCAGGTAGATCCCAGTGTTGTCACTGTCCTGGGAGAACTTGGCTCGAGGAAGGGCATGTTGTGGAGCAGCAGCGTTCAGGAGCAGTGCCAGAATCTTGGCAGGGCCCATAGCCTTTGTAGTGTCCAGTGTCTTTTGATGTGAGACGGAGTGAATGTAATTGTTTGAAGAATGGTGTGTGTGATGGTGGGGAGCACAGGAGGAGACTGAGGAAGATGATCCAGTGGGCACTTGCGTCTGAAGATTGTTGTAAATGCCTGAGCCTTATCTTTGAAACCGAGGGGTTGGACTCTTCCATGTTTGGGAAGGGGGAGTGACTCCTCTCCAAGAAGATGTGAAATTTGGGGGGAGTGTGTGGGTGTGGGAAGGTTTGTTTGGGGAAAAAGGGAGAAATGTCAGGAGTGGGATTTGAACCCACGCCCCTAGAAAGGGACCAGAATTCACAAGGCCAGATGCAGAGCAAGGACTAACACTCCTTAAGTCTGGCGCCTTAGACCACTCGGCCATCCTGACAGGATGGTGATGCCCGCTCTCTTTCTCACTCTGCACAGTTAGTCACCTTGCCCTTGTGCAGACACAAAATACAATTCCGCATTTCTGCAGCTCCCTTGCATTCACACTCAACAACAATCCCTCATATAGAGTCTGTCTCTCTCTCTCTCACACACTCTCTCTCACACACACACACACACACACACAATCTCTCTCACACACATACACAAATTGTCTCTCTCTTTCACACACACACTCACACTCTCAGTTTCTCTCACACACACAAATTCTCACTCCCCTCTATCTCTCACACACATTAACACATTCTCTCTCACATGAACAGACAAACACACACTCTCTATCATACACACTCTCAGTCTCTCACACACACACTCACACACACACACGCACACCCTTTCTCTCTTTCACACACACACTCTCTCACATGCGCACACAAACACAACACACACTCTATCACACACACTCTCACTCTTTCTGTCTCACTCACACACAAACACACTCTCTCACAAAAATAAGACTCTCTCTCACGCACAAACAAATTCTCTCTCTCTCTTTCACACACAACACCGACATGCACTCACACTCACTCTCTCTCACACAGACAAACACACTCTCTCACACACACAAAATCTCCCCTCTCTCTCTCTCTCTCACACACACACACATTCTCTCTCTCTCTCACACATACACTCACTCTCTCACATGCACACACACACTCTCTCTCACACACACACACTCAAACATACTCTCTCACACACATACAAATTCTCACTCTCTCTGTCACACACATGCATGCTGACACACTCACTCCTCTCTCACACACACACACACACACACTCCCTCACACACACACACTCCACACTCTCCCTCATATACACACACTTTCGCTCTCTCTCTCACACACACAGTCTCTCCCTCACACACACACACACTCTCTCTCACACACATTCTCTCTCACACACAAACACACTCTCACACACATACAAATTCTCCCTCTCTCTCTGTCACACACATACATGCTCACACAATCATACACCCACACACTCTCTGTCTCTCGCAGACACAAACACCCACACACTCACTTTCTCAGACACACACACACACACACACACACACACACACACACACACAACATCTCACTCACACACACACATAAAGGCTTCTCTCTCACGCGCTTACACACACTGTCTCTCACTCTCACATTCACACACTCACACAGACTTTCTCTCTCTCTCTCTCTCTCACACAGGCACAAACAAAATGAGGTCAGGAGCTGAGTGACCCTGGGGGATCCCAAACTGGGTGTCGCTGAGCAGGTTATTGCTGAGCAGGTGCTGCTCGATAGCCCTGTTGGTGAGCCCTTCCATCACTTTTCCGAGGATTGGGAAGAGATAGACGGGAGTGGAATTTGCTGATTTGGATTTGTCCTGCTTTTTATGTGCAGGACATACCTGGATAATTTGGCAGATGGCCAGGTAGATCCCAGTGTTGTCACTGTCCTGGGAGAACTTGGCTCGAGGAAGGGCATGTTGTGGAGCAGCAGCGTTCAGGAGCAGTGCCAGAATCTTGGCAGGGCCCATAGCCTTTGTAGTGTCCAGTGTCTTTGATGTGAGACGGAGTGAATGTAATTGTTTGAAGAATGGTGTGTGTGATGGTGGGGAGCACAGGAGGAGACTGAGGAAGATGATCCAGTGGGCACTTGCGTCTGAAGATTGTTGTAAATGCCTGAGCCTTATCTTTGAAACCGAGGGGTTGGACTCTTCCATGTTTGGGAAGGGGAGTGACTCCTCTCCAAGAAGATGTGAAATTTGGGGGAGTGTGTGGGTGTGGGAAGGTTTGTTTGGGGAAAAAGGGAGACATGTCAGGAGTGGGATTTGAACCCACGCCCCTAGAAAGGGACCAGAATTCACAAGGCCAGATGCAGAGCAAGGACTAACACTCCTTAAGTCTGGCGCCTTAGACCACTCGGCCATCCTGACAGGATGGTGATTCCGATCTCTTTCTCACTCTGCACAGTTAGTCACCTTGCCCTTGTGCAGACACAAAATACAATTCCGCATTTCTGCAGCTCCCTTGCATTCACACTCAACAACAATCCCTCATATAGAGTCTGTCTCTCTCTCTCTCTCACACACTCTCTCTCTCACACACACACACACACACACACAATCTCTCTCACACACATACACAAATTGTCTCTCTCTTTCACACACACACTCACACTCTCAGTTTCTCTCACACACACAAATTCTCACTCCCTCTCTATCTCTCACACACATTAACACATTCTCTCTCACATGAACAGACAAACACACACTCTCTATCATACACACTCTCAGTCTCTCACACACACACTCACACACACACACACGCACACCCTTTCTCTCTTTCACACACACACTCTCTCACATGCGCACACAAACACACACTCTCTATCACACACACTCTCACTCTTTCTGTCTCACTCACACACAAAACACACTCTCTCACAAAAATAAGACTCTCTCTCACGCACAAACAAATTCTCTCTCTCTCTTTCACACACACACCGACATGCACTCACACTCACTCTCTCTCACACAGACAAACACACTCTCTCACACACACAAAATCTCCCTCTCTCTCTCTCTCTCTCACACACACACACATTCTCTCTCTCTCTCTCACACATACACTCACTCTCTCACATGCACACACACACTCTCTCTCACACACACAACTCAAACATACTCTCTCACACACATACAAATTCTCCCTCTCTCTGTCACACACATGCATGCTGACACACTCTCTCTCTCACACACACACACACACACTCCCTCACACACACACACTCACACACTCTCCCTCATATACACACACTTTCGCTCTCTCTCTCACACACACAGTCTCTCCCTCACACACACACACTCTCTCTCACACACATTCTCTCTCACACACAAACACACTCTCACACACATACAAATTCTCCCTCTCTCTCTGTCACACACATACATGCTCACACAATCATACACCACACACTCTCTGTCTCTCGCAGACACAAACACCCACACACTCACTTTCTCAGACACACACACTCCACCCACACACAAACACACACACACACACACACACACACATATACAACTCTCACACACACACATAAAGGCTTCCTCTCTCACGCGCTTACACACACTGTCTCTCACTCTCACATTCACACACTCACACAGACTTTCTCTCTCTCTCTCTCTCTCTCTCTCACACAGGCACAAACAAAATGAGGTCAGGAGCTGAGTGACCCTGGGGGATCCCAAACTGGGTGTCGCTGAGCAGGTTATTGCTGAGCAGGTGCTGCTCGATAGCCCTGTTGGTGAGCCCTTCCATCACTTTTCCGAGGATTGGGAAGAGATAGACGGGAGTGGAATTGGCTGAGTTGGATTTGTCCTGCTTTTTATGTGCAGGACATACCTGGATAATTTGGCAGATGGCCAGGTAGATCCCAGTGTTGTCACTGTCCTGGGAGAACTTGGCTCGAGGAAGGGCATGTTGTGGAGCAGCAGCGTTCAGGAGCAGTGCCAGAATCTTGGCAGGGCCCATAGCCTTTGTAGTGTCCAGTGTCTTTTGATGTGAGACGGAGTGAATGTAATTGTTTGAAGAATGGTGTGTGTGATGGTGGGGAGCACAGGAGGAGACTGAGGAAGATGATCCAGTGGGCACTTGCGTCTGAAGATTGTTGTAAATGCCTGAGCCTTATCTTTGAAACCGAGGGGTTGGACTCTTCCATGTTTGGGAAGGGGAGTGACTCCTCTCCAAGAAGATGTGAAATTTGGGGGAGTGTGTGGGTGTGGGAAGGTTTGTTTGGGGAAAAAGGGAGACATGTCAGGAGTGGGATTTGAACCCACGCCCCTAGAAAGGGACCAGAATTCACAAGGCCAGATGCAGAGCAAGGACAACACTCCTTAAGTCTGGCGCCTTAGACCACTCGGCCATCCTGACAGGATGGTGATGCCCGATCTCTTTCTCACTCTGCACAGTTAGTCACCTTGCCCTTGTGCAGACACAAATACAATTCCGCATTTCTGCAGCTCCCTTGCATTCACACTCAACAACAATCCCTCATATAGAGTCTGTCTCTCTCTCTCTCTCACACACACTCTCTCTCTCACACACACACACACACACACACAATCTCTCTCACACACATACACAAATTGTCTCTCTCTTTCACACACACACTCACACTCTCAGTTTCTCTCACACACACAAATTCTCACTCCCTCTCTATCTCTCACGCACATTAACACATTCTCTCTCACATGAACAGACAAACACACACTCTCTATCATACACACTCTCAGTCTCTCACACACACACTCACACACACACACGCACACCCTTTCTCTCTTTCACACACACACTCTCTCACATGCGCACACAAACACACACTCTCTATCACACACACTCTCACTCTTTCTGTCTCACTCACACACAAACACACTCTCTCACAAAAATAAGACTCTCTCTCACGCACAAACAAATTCTCTCTCTCTCTTTCACACACACACCGACATGCACTCACACTCACTCTCTCTCACACAGACAAACACACTCTCTCACACACACAAAATCTCCCTCTCTCTCTCTCTCTCTCACACACACACACATTCTCTCTCTCTCTCACACATACACTCACTCTCTCACATGCACACACACACTCTCTCTCACACACACACACTCAAACATACTCTCTCACACACATACAAATTCTCCCTCTCTCTGTCACACACATGCATGCTGACACACTCACTCTCTCTCTCACACACACACACACACACACTCCCTCACACACACACACACTCTCCCTCATATACACACACTTTCGCTCTCTCTCTCACACACACATTCTCTCCCTCACACACACACACTCTCTCTCACACACATTCTCTCTCACACACAAACACACTCTCACACACATACAAATTCTCCCTCTCTCTCTGTCACACACATACATGCTCACACAATCATACACACACACACACACACTGTCTCTCGCAGACACAAACACCCACACACTCACTTTCTCAGACACACACACTCCACACACACACACACACACACACACACACACACACACACACACACACAGACATATACAACTCTCACACACACACATAAAGGCTTCCTCTCTCACGCGCTTACACACACTGTCTCTCACTCTCACATTCACACACTCACACAGACTTTCTCTCTCTCTCTCTCTCTCACAGGCACAAACAAAATGAGGTCAGGAGCTGAGTGACCCTGGGGGATCCCAAACTGGGTGTCGCTGAGCAGGTTATTGCTGAGCAGGTGCTGCTCGATAGCCCTGTTGGTGAGCCCTTCCATCACTTTTCCGAGGATTGGGAAGAGATAGACGGGAGTGGAATTGGCTGATTTGGATTTGTCCTGCTTTTTATGTGCAGGACATACCTGGATAATTTGGCAGATGGCCAGGTAGATCCCAGTGTTGTCACTGTCCTGGGAGAACTTGGCTCGAGGAAGGGCATGTTGTGGAGCAGCAGCGTTCAGGAGCAGTGCCAGAATCTTGGCAGGGCCCATAGCCTTTGTAGTGTCCAGTGTCTTTTGATGTGAGACGGAGTGAATGTAATTGTTTGAAGAATGGTGTGTGTGATGGTGGGGAGCACAGGAGGAGACTGAGGAAGATGATCCAGTGGGCACTTGCGTCTGAAGATTGTTGTAAATGCCTGAGCCTTATCTTTGAAACCGAGGGGTTGGACTCTTCCATGTTTGGGAAGGGGGAGTGACTCCTCTCCAAGAAGATGTGAAATTTGGGGGAGTGTGTGGGTGTGGGAAGGTTTGTTTGGGGAAAAAGGGAGACATGTCAGGAGTGGGATTTGAACCCACGCCCCTAGAAAGGGACCAGAATTCACAAGGCCAGATGCAGAGCAAGGACTAACACTCCTTAAGTCTGGCGCCTTAGACCACTCGGCCATCCTGACAGGATGGTGATGTCCGATCTCTTTCTCACTCTGCACAGTTAGTCACCTTGCCCTTGTGCAGACACAAAATACAATTCCGCATTTCTGCAGCTCCCTTGCATTCACACTCAACAACAATCCCTCATATAGAGTCTGTCTCTCTCTCTCACTCTCACACACACTCTCTCTCACACACACACACACACACACAATCTCTCTCACACACATACACAAATTGTCTCTCTCTTTCACACACACACTCACACTCTCAGTTTCTCTCACACACACAAATTCTCACTCCCTCTCTATCTCTCACACA